>NC_137194.1:29785980-29943480 GCF_960531495.2 Zeus faber | reverse complement strand
GAGGAATGTTTCCAACGCCCTGTTGAATCTATTCCATGAAGAATTATGGCAGTTCCGAAGGCAAAAGGACCCGATACTAGCAAGGTTTACCTAATAAATAATAAAGTATTTTATCTAATAAAGTGGTGTGTGTGTGTGTGTGTGTGTGTGTGTGTGTGTGTGTGTGTGTGTGTGTGTGTGTGTGTGTGTGTGTGTGTGTGTGTGTGTGTGTGTGTGTGTGTGTGTGTGTGTGTGTGTGTGTGTGTGCGCGCGTGCGGTGTGTCTTTGTGAGGGAGGTTCTTATGATGGTGCTATTACCTATGTCTAAGGTTTTCCTGCTGAAACAAATTATCACTATCCATTAAGTTTTGAAATCTTAATTCTCTACCTCAAAACTGTAACCGGTGAAGTCCTTTCATTGACTGCAAATCGATGGCTAAAATGAACTAAATTAAACTGTGATGTCTTTCAGGAGGATGAACTCTACCTGGTGAAATGGAAGCGATACCCAGATTCCGAAAACACCTGGGAGCCCAAGAGGAACCTCAAATGCACCAAGCTGATCAAGGAGTTCCACCGCGACATGGACCGGGAGCTGAGGTGCAACAGGCGGCGCGCTGTCCCTAAGAGGCTACCCAAGGAGGTGTCATCAGCTCTTGTCCACCGAGCCAAGCAGCGGCAGAGCCTGCAGTGCTGGGAGGCCCACCTGAACAAGACCCGCAACCACACAGGGCGAATTTTCGTATTGAATGAGGTGGACCTGGAGGGTCCCCCGAGGGACTTCACCTACATTAACAACTACAAGGCGGGTCCGGGCATCGTGCTTGATGAGATGGCTGTGGGCTGCGAGTGCAAGAATTGCTCGGAGGATCCTGTCAATGGCTGCTGCCCCGGGGCCTCCTTACACCGCATGGCCTACAACCCCCGAGGGCAGGTGCGACTCCGGGCAGGTGAGCCCATCTACGAGTGCAACACACGCTGCAGCTGCGGCCCAGACTGCCCCAACCGAGTGGTGCAGAAAGGCGTCCAGTTTGACCTCTGCATCTTTAAGACCGACAACGGTTGTGGGTGGGGCGTCCGCACGCTGCAGCACATAAAGAAGAACACCTTTGTCATGGAGTACATCGGAGAGGTATGTCCGGCTGAAAGTTGAATTTTTTTTTTTTTTAGGAAAATTGAGTTGACGTTTGCCTCCTGTTGTTTACTCGGGATTTTAAAATGTGTCATCTTATCAACCGACTGTCAACGGGTTTCCCATGTCGACAGTAAAAAGCAAAATACGTTTTTTTTTAACTATTTTCAACCTTTTAAAAAATGTACTGTTTATAGCCTATTCAAAACGTTTACAATAAAAAACTAACCGTACTGTTTTCCAAATGGGAGAGCAAGCAGAGTGTGCATGTGGCAGTGTGGGAGAGGGAGCAGAGTGTGCCTGTGATTTCAACAGCCTCCTGTCCTTTCCCCAATGCATGCACATCGCAGATACAGTATGAGCAGTGTAACGAAATGTGGTTTCATTTCATACGGCGCTTTTGACATCGCAGATATGAGCAGTGTAGCGAAATTAGGTTTTATTTCATGCGGCGCTTTGTCGTCATGAGCATATCATGAGCATGTCAGACTGCCATCACATGTGGGTATAATCAAGCAGTCCTCTAGTGTTTTTTTAGTTGATTATGTGAATCGTCATTGTTAACTTATTTATTTTATCGTACATTTGCAAATGCACGCAAAAAAATGCATTGCTGATTCGGCAAAATTGTTTCATTTTCAGACATCACGTTAAAACAACCAATATAATTATTTCAATAATAACAGGTGATTGCTTTGAATATCACCCAAAACATAGGAAAGAAAGAATTTCGAACATCCGTCTCCGCTCTGCGCAATTGTGGTGCTGAAGGGACATGGCGCAGACATAGTGCCGCAATGATTAAGTGTAGAAAAGGTAAATCCATATCGGATGGGGAAAATGAATAGGCCTATCTGGGAAAATAAACTTACATTAAGATACATTTTGTGGTGAATTAAGCCATATAATATATACCTAGTGTGTTTTTGAAGCCAATAGGTCTACATCAGAATCTTAAAAGTAACGCACACAAAAAATTATTAATCGGTAAATGCCTCCGACACGTCGACTAGCAAAATACTGTGTCGTTAACATCACTATTGTTTACTATGTAATTAATGAAAATATGAACTGTGTCATCCCATGCTGTGTTGCTTTTCAACTTGTTGGAACTTCCAACTGTTTAGGATGTCAAGTAATTTTCAGGGAAAGAAATACTGAACATGAAACATTACACATTTTAGTACGGTGGGGTGATGAAACCATTGGTGTAACATATTGGTACTGGGGCTTTTTATCAAGATCATTTTTAAATGTAAAAGAATGACATTTACATTAAGGCCATTATTTGCACGGAGAAATTCTGTTCAATCTTTGTGTGTGTGTGTGTGTGTGTGTATCTTACCCTGTTTTTACAATTGCCAGTCAAAGAATTGTATCTCACCGCAGTTGAAAATAAAAAGGAACCAAATCCACTATCCTTTTGATTATCTAAACTTTTTGTATTTTATGATTTTAAGTGGCTTCTGATTTGTTCTTCCAGATTATTACAACAGATGAAGCAGAGAAAAGGGGCCACTTATACGACCACCAAGGTTCCACGTACTTGTTTGACCTGGACTACGTAGAAGATGTTTACACAGTGGATGCTGCGCATCAAGGCAACATCTCCCATTTTGTCAACCACAGTGTGAGTACTGTGCCTCTTCAGCGCTGCTGTGTCTGAAATACATAGAGTTAACCTCTCCTTAGAAGGATGTAAACGATGGCAGCATCAAATCATTTATTAATATAAAATTTCCATTTATATCCATTTTCAATTTAGAGAGAGAGGAGGCAAGAGGAAGATGATTAGATGTATAGATTTATAGATGGGGCAAGAATGATACAGCATAGTATCGCAAAATTTTCCGACGGCAAGAATATATAAAAAACTTTTTTTTTTTTTTTTTTACATCTGGGGCCGGACTAGTGGGGATACATTTACAAACTCTGTTTTTGTGTAAAATGTTTTCGGTCTGCACAAGTGTTTCGCAGCGTTTTCAAAAGAAGTTGGCCAAAACAGATTGACTTTGTTGACAAGGGCAGTATTATCATCATGCATTTAACATATTAGTAATTTAAGATTCTCAACATGTCCAAATCACAAGACAAACAGAAAATCTGACAACAAACGTGACACTTGATTCAGCCCCGGAGGTAAATTCAGGCATTATGGCAGCAAAAGGTAATGTTTGTGTATGGATCGTAAGATCCATACACAATCCTGTCTGGACGCTCAAGTTGGAGAGACTTGAACTTTTAATGGAGACACGGCAAACAAATTTAATAACTTGTAAACATATAATTAAACATACTAACAGTACTGACCAGTGACCACAGACAAACTGGAGCAAAAACCAAACCGGAGGGGGGGGGAAGGTGTGTTTTAGACTTTTTAAAAATTATTTTTACTGCAGTCAGATGAGAAAGAAATGTATAACGATCTGTCTGTCGATCGATCGAGATATCGATCGATCTCTTGATCTCTTGATCGATCTCTCAATCGAGATATATCCATCTATCTATCGAGATATATCTATCTATCTATCGAGATATATCCATCTATCTATTGAGATACATCCATCTATCTTGAGAGCGAAAGAGATATACAGACGTGGACAAATTTGTTGCTACCATTACAGCTCATTGAAACAATGCTTCATTCCTCCTGAAAAGTGATGAAATTAAAAGCAGTTTTCTCATGTATAACTGCATGTCTTTGGTATGTCATAGTGTAAAGCAAAGAAACTGTGAAAAGAGATACATTTTTGCTAAATAGATAAATTATATTCTAAAATGGCCTGGACAGATTGGTTGGTACCCCTAAGCCCCTAAGAAGAAAGTATAAATAATTGGATTATAGTGATATTTCAAACTAACTGTTTTCTTGAAGTGGTATGACACATGTCCTCAATCTTATAATAAGTTATTCAGCCTATTTAAGTTGAGAAAAGTAGTCACTCTGCTGTTTTGTATCATCTTGTGCACCACACTGAACATGGAACGGAGAAAGCAAAGGAGAGAGTCTGAGGAGATCAGAAAGAAAATTATAGACAAGCATGTTAAAGGTAAAGACTATCAGACCATCTCCAAGCAGCTTGATGTTCCTGTGACTACTGTTGCAAATATTATTAAGAAGTTTAAGGTCCATGGGTCTGTGCCAACCTCCCTGGATCCGGCCGCAAGAGGGAAATTGACCCCAGATTGAACAGAAAGATAAAAGAGCCAAGGACAACTTCCGAAGAGGTACAAGCGGAACTCCAAGGTCAAGGTACATCAGTGTCTGATCACACCATCCGTCGCTTTTTGGGTGACAGTGGTCTCCATGGAACAAGACCCAGGAAGACTCAACTTTTAAAAGAAAAACATAAAAAGGCCAGACTGGAATTTGCCAAAATGCATATTGACAAGCCACAATGCTTCTGGGAGAATGTCCTTTAGGCAGATGAGTCAAAACTGGAGCTTTTTGGCAAGTCACATCAGCTCTATGTTCATAGATGAAACAATTAAGCTTTCAAAGAAAAAAACACCATGCCTATTGTGTAACATGGAGAAGGCTCGGTTATGTTTTGGGGCTGCTTAGCTGCGTCTGGCACGGGGTGCCTTGAATCTGTGCAGGGCACAATGAAATTTCAAGACTATCAAGGCATTCTGGACGTACTGCCCAGTGTCAGTAAGCTCTGTCTCAGTCGCAGGTCATGGGTCCTCCAACAGGATAATGACCCAAAACACACAGATAAAAGCACGGAATGGAAAGAATGGATAAGAACAAAATATTGGACTATTCTGAAGTGGCCTTCTATGAGCCCTGATCTGAATCCTATTGAACATCGATGGAAAGTGCTGAAGCATGCAGTCTGGAGAAGGCACCCTTCAAACCTGAGATAGCTTGAGCGGTTTGCTCAGGAAGAGGGCCAAACTACCTGTTGACAGGTGCAGAAGTCTCATTGAGAGCTACAGAAGCAAGAGCTTGAATTTTGTCCTCAGAAATACAAGTGCTGGAACACCTTGATAATATAAATCACCCATTTTGTGCTGAAGTGTTTGAAAAATCCTTGGGGAAAAAACGTATCGAAAAATAAAAAAATATTGAAAACCTGTGATGTTCCCCCTGTTTTTGTTGTAATTCAAATCGCAACGTAATGAAAGTTTTCCAGAATAGCTTTTACGACGGATTATGATGGGGAAATGTGGTTGGGGTTTTCATCAGGCATCATTCCCACTTGTGACGATTCAATTAAGTCAAATAAAATTAAATAGCCCTTCTTAACAGTCTCAGATATTACATGTGAAACAATATAACATATACGTAGGCTAGTGTTAAATTAAATAAAACACATAGCTAAGCAATGCCTGAAGGGATTAGGCCAAAATGCAAATTTCAGGGACACTCCCTGTTTATTCTGCTTGTTAAATAAATAAACAAATAAGTAAACAAACAAACAACAAAAGAAAATGGCTTACCTGTTTCATTTTTAGTTGACTTTGTCAAAGTTTCGTGCCAAGAAGACGAGCAAGTTCACCCATGAGCGGGGAGTGAGACTACGTTTCCAGCACTGCTAAAATCCGTTTGGATACATTATTATTAAACATATTATTAGGGGTGCAGCCCTAATACCATTTGCGCCGTGTGAGCTACGTAGTGTTGACTCCACTGCGGTGTGTGTGTCTGTGTGTGTGTCGGTGTGTGTGTGTGTGGCCTTACTTGCTTGACACCAGCAGGCTTTTAGTTTGATATTTTATCTCTTTAGCCCTTTTTGTAAATATAAACACATTCTGTTCGCATCTAACCCAGTGCCGTGTCCCTCCTTATTTTGCGGCATTTGAGCCAGTTGTAACACACAAACTGCAGGAGTAGAAAACAGTCAAACATTCTGTGTTTGTGTCCTCACACATGGAATTCGCTTGCATACTCCAGAGCAACGGGTCCGAAACGTGTCCGTTTTATTTTAGTCCCAAAAGTTTAAAAAGTTTACAAAATGTCTCTTAGGAACATGCAGTGTTCAGTCCGTTGGAATGGAACCATGTTGTTGGGAACTTCCACACTGAGTGATTTTCTTCCACAGTGAGGCAGGACTCTGGACTACAGGTAGTAGACAGCCACCTTCAAATTTTTAGGACAAACTAATAACACGCAACATGTGTATTGGCTTGTTATCCGAAAAATTGCGTCATTACATCAGCCAATGCTGCGATCAAAGGAAATTCTGAAAATTGTAGTTGTTACCTTTTAGTAGTAATGCTAATGTAATGAAGAGCAGCAGTGCAAACTGATGCTACGTTCCATGGGAACTCTAAAAATTGTAATTGGTGTTGATACTACACCCTGTGTATTGCTGCCTGCAGCTATATTTATTAGTAGTAGCGGTAGTAGTGGCCTAGTTGTTGTTTTAATTATTATTAGGCTTTTATAATTATTACTACATCCTACAGCCCCTTTTACTGAGCATGTTCAAGGCGGGAATGTTACTCCTTTATTCCGCCTTGCCGTTCTGTGTAAAAGGTACGAACATGGAATGTGGGTGCATTGTCGAGCCGCCTCTGAGCCAGCAGCAGAAGTAGTTACAGAGGCGAAACAGGGCCAAAATGCCACCTGTGTAAAAGGCACAGCCAGCATGTCGGGACAGGGGTGTGACGTTTTGATGACCAGGTGTTTCGTTTGTTGGTCGGTCGCCTCCTTTACGGAGAAGTTCCCACATGGAGAAACAATCCAAAAAACTTGTAGTCCCATCAGAGCCTGGGGCATAGAGACGGAATGGGCTTTAGATGACTGTTACGGAGATGTTGCGCGCTGGTGCACCCCTGGCCGCTCATAGCTCCGCTGTCAGCAATTCAACACATCCTCACCCGAGGCTACAGCATTTATTAGATTTAATTTCATTTTGTCATTTTAAATAAATTTCTTAAATCAGCGTGATTCTCCTCAACCGTATGTTATACATCACACCAAAGGTTGATGCTGTTGTGTTGTCAGAGACAGCGCGATTGTTGCAGGGAGAAGTATTGTCTGCTTTGTTTTTGAGGGATTGTGTGGTGTTTCAGCAAACATGAAACTACTTTATTTTATGTATGTTATGTATATTTATAGGTAGATTATTTTATACATTTTAGAAAAACATTAACAACTGGCGATTATGACTTTTTTTTTTTGCGTGTGCCAGTGACAACCGCCAATCACCTGATAATGAAATAACCCGCCCAGCCCTACATAGTAGATGACAATGAGATTAATAATAGATATACAGATGTGTAGATTTATATTTTATTTATATAATAATATTTTATTTAATAAAGATAACACTTTAATTTGAGTCATTGAAAATGGAAGAAATAGTGCCTAAAAAAGTACTTTAAAGCTTTTTAGAATTTTGTAAAGAAGGAATGAACCCTGTTTCGACTTCACTTCCAATTATAGTACAAATGTGAAATATCCTTTTCCCAGTGCACCCCCAACCTCCAGGTATACAACGTCTTCATAGACAACCTGGATGAGAGGCTGCCGAGGATAGCACTGTTTTCGACGCGTGCCATCCGGGCAGGAGAGGAGCTCACCTTTGACTACAAGATGCAGAGTGAGTGTGCCATCATTTACAACTACTCTCATGTCGATTACAACATTTATACCTTTACAGACATTTATATTGATCAGCCTACAACTGATGGCTGCTCTTCAAATCAAGCTTTCGGAAAAAAGTTATTTCTGCACGGACTGCGAGATCTGACTGAGGGCGTGTTAACAATTAATTTACTAGTTCACAAAGACATATGTTTGTTACTGGCAGGGCTCTACCAAGTTTCACATGAACATAAAAAAACCCCCCAAAAAACACTGAGTTTCAATTTGTGCTATGCTAATACTGGAAATTATATTTAAACAGTGTCATAAACCATGACACGAAAAATGGATTTGACTCAATTAAAGATGGTCTCATGATATCGATAGAAGTATGTGACTCAATACTAATGTTATAACTCATTGAACCCTAACCCTAACTCTGGATGGGGGTTTTTAAACCTGATGCTCATTAGCCCAACCAACAAGCATCAGGTGTGGCTGCTCAAGCCACCCCATCCACCACATTCATTTTATGATTTATGGTTATAAAAACCCACTTAGAGACAGGTGTTAGATTAGTGAAGCTGTACATACTGTAATATAGTACATTTGGCAATCGTCCTTAATATATAAATGTATATGTATCTGTTCCTATGCAAATGAACCATCATTTTGACCATCCTCGAATAGTTGAAAAAAATAAAATAAAATAAAACTGCAAACCCCCCCCCGTCGTCTGTGTCTCTGTGCCGGAGGCCCCTGGAAACGCCACTTGGGTGGTGTATGGTGACGAATTTGCCACACTGGCATGTGAGCAGGGACTCGCCGACACAGGGAAGAGACACAGATGACGGGGGGTTGATACAACAGTTTATTGTAGAGATGAGGCTAGGTGGAATTCGCCAGGAGCAGATGGAAAATGTCATGATACAGGGCTCCCATCCTGAATGAGTGTGTTGACGGGGTTTTTAAACCCGATGCTTGTTAGCCCAACCAACGCGCATCAGGTGTAGCTTCTCATGCTACCCCATCCACCACAATGAAATACAAACAAAAGATAAAAAGAAGAAAGTCTTGATGTTAAACGGACAAGTACGGGTACACGCAAGCCAAGCGTTAAGCTTTACATTCAGAGTGTACCCTGGGTATTAACGCAGGTTTCATTTGCATTAACCTATATGGGCAATACAAATTGTACACATCAGGAATGATAAAGAAAAAAAACTCCTTGTGAGCAAACCCAGGTGTTTAGTTATAATGCTTATTCCTTTTTCAAATGTCCATTTTGATGTCAAGGAAATAGTCAACTCCTGTAAAAGACAACACGACTAGCTTTGTCGGCATGTCCCTTGTTTGAATGGTTAACCTGGAAATCGGACAACTTCAGACTAACTTGGAAAGCAGAGAATTGCAGAACCCCCCCCAAGCAGTTTTTCACAGGTTTATATCCCTGGCCTCTGTGACACTTGTCATTTCAATGCTACTTTTGTGATTTGATGTGCCAGATTGGAACACACAGATGTAGCACCCTATCTTAACAGTTGAGGGCAAATTCTGTCGCCAGATCCACGTTCAGATTTTATGTCCCCACAGCATATTCTAGATCCATCCTTGTAAAATGCTGCTGGGATGTGAGAGAGGTTTAGTGGTAGGGCCCACATCTGATTGCGCTCTACTCATGCAATTCCATAATGGCAGATTGGGATCCTACGGAGAGGAGGGTGTCGATCTGAGAGCACACACAGCCCTGGTGGCAACATCTCACCACTGGGGCCTTCTATGTTGGCACCTACATAACAAGCACACCGATCTCTGTGCAACCTTGGCTGTTGTGTGGTTTTAATGTCGTGAGACACTTGTCTTATCCGTACACCTATGAAATCAGATTGTGACGTAAGCCTGACTGCCTTGGAAAGCTGTCCGGCTCATCGAAAACCCCCCGACATCGGAACGAGACATTGAGCTGTGCAACCTCTTGTGTCCTTTTTTCAGTTGATCCAGTAGACACAGAAAGCACCCGAATGGACTCGAGTTTCGGTCTTGCAGGGATCCCCGGCTCCCTGAAAAAGAGAATACGGGTCGAGTGCCGATGCGGCTCCAACTCCTGTCGGAAGTATTTGTTCTGACCGCCGGACGGGAGGTGAATCAACCGTAACCGAATCAACGGCCATCTGAAAATGTAAAAATATTTTGTATATATTTTACGTAAATGATGAAGCTGTTGATTTTTCGCGGCAGTATGCCATGATCACACAATGTTTAAGTTCACACAAGTCTCCCAAGTGTGGGATCTCACAGAACTTAGTTTAACAGGAAAAATATTTGTCGCTCTATGTCAGAATTATTGCAAACAAAGTAAAACTACACCTCCTCTTTATTGGGGCATTTTTGTACTTCAAAGTTCATTCGACATACACCTAGCGTAAAGGCATACATAGTTTGGGTTTAGGCAGTCATTTCAGGTACATCATTTGTCATTTTACCCACCTACACACACGATATGTATGCATTATACACCGATCAGCCACAACATTAAAACCACCTGCCTAATATTGTGTAGGTCCCCCTCATGCCGCCAAAACAGCTCTGACCCGTTGAGGCATGGACGCCACAAGACCTGAAGGTGTCCTGTTGTAGGCGGCACAAAGATGTTATCGGCAGATCCTTTTGAAATGGACCTACACTACTCACAAAAAGTTAGGGATATTTGGCTTTCGGGCTAAATTTACGGCAAATGTAAAAAGATCACGCTACAGTGATATTATATCATGAAAGTAGGGCATTTAAGTAGAAGCATGCAGTGGTGATCTCCTCATCTCAAACAATTTATTGAAACAAAAGGCAACAACAGTGGTGGGTATACCACAACAAAAAATGTCTGTCTCAATAACTTGTCATGTGGCCTTGAGCATCAATTACAGCTTGACAACGACGTCTCATGCTGTTCACAAGTCAACTTATTGTGTGCTGAGGCCTGGCCCCCCACTCTTCTTGAAGGGCGGTCCTCAGGTCATTGAGGTTCTGGGGCGCAGAGTTACGAGCCTCTACATGGCGACTCAGCTGATCCCATAGATTTTCTATGGGATTCAGGTCTGGAGAAAGTGCAGGCCACTCCATTTGAGGTGCCCCAGTCTCCAGCAGCCGTTCCCTAATGATGCAAACTCGATGAGCTGGAGCATTGTTGTCCATGAAGATGAAATTAGGCCTGTGTTGTTCATGCAGGGGCACAATGACTGGATTAATGATGTTATTCAGGTAGTATGGGCTTGTCACTGTACCATTCACAAAGTGTAGGGCTGTTCTGTATTGACTAGACACACCTGCCCACACTGTAACACCACCACCACCAAAGGCTCGTCTGGTGACAACAGTGGCTGATGCATAGCGCTCTCCTTGACGTCTCCAACATCATTGGCAGCCATCATTTTTGCTCAACGTGAATCAACTTTCATCAGAGAACAGCACTGAGGCCACTGGTCCCTCGTCCAGCGTAAATGCTCCCTGGCCCATGCAAGACAATGATGCCTGTGCCTGGTGGTGTGGTCAGGTACCCTTGCAGGTCGTCTAGCACGCAGACCACGCTGATGTAAACGGTTTTGAATGGTCTGACGTGACACTTGGGTGCCTCTCACCTCCCTTAAATGTGCCTGGAGTTGAGTGTCATTCATCATCCGGTTCCGCAGGGCACTGTTCACAATGAAGCGGTCATCAGTGTGGGATGTGGCCAAAGGACGTCCACTTCTATGCCTTTCTGTGACTCTTCCAGTCTTTCTGTATCTCTGTTGCAACCGTGCTGATGACACTCTGTGACACTCTAAGCTCAGTGGCCACTTCCCTCTGACAACATCCTGTTTGAAGCCTCGCAATGGCGAGGTACTGTTGATCAGTTGTTAGGTGTCGTCTTGGTCTCATGATGTCAAAATGTGAACAGCATAATGAAGAGGACTGTTTAAAAAACAATTCTAATTGAACCAGGAAATGTATTGGTCGATTCATGGATCAAACACCTGTTGTGAATTTTGCCGTTCAGCTCCTTGTGAGAGAACAGCAAGTTGTGCAAAAAGTACTGAAACATTGAGCAGTTGGACATGTGCATTTAAAAGTTTAGAGAAGGTCAAATTAAGTTCACCTGTAAAATTTATAGTGCATTTTAGGTTCATCCTGAAATTTCACCTGAAAGCCAAATATCCCCTCTAACTTTTTATGAGTAGTGTATTTTGCTTACAACATGTATCTTATACTGCCCCACAGTTCAGCCTCTGTCTGAAACAAGCCGTATTAGTTCCTGTCTCGTGAAGCCCCTCCTCCCTAAAAGCCCACTTTCTTCTGATTGGCCAACTTCTGGAAGCCTGCAATGAGCCTTGGGCGCCCATGACCCTGTTTACGGTTCACTGGTTGTCCTTCCTTGAACCACTTTTGGTAGGTACTAACCAATGCATACCGTGAACACCTCACAAGACCTGCCTTTTTGGAGATGCTCTGATGCAGTTGTCTTGCCATCACAATTTGGCCCTTGTCAAAGTTGCTTAGATCCTTATGCTTGCCCATTTTTCCTGCTTCCACCACATCAACTTCAAGAAATGACTGTTTTTATGTTTAATGTTGTGGCTGGTCAGTGTAAATATCTCATTGTTTTAAGAGTATTTGAAATTTTCTATTTTTTTCATGGCTCAAGAATGATGGAAATAAATATCTAAAAAATATAAAAATATTTCATTTGAATATTCATTGACATGGGTGTTTGTTTGTTTTAGTTTCCTAGTTTGATTAATTATCTCTTCTGTAAACTGATGTCCAAATTGGCACATTTAAAGCCTAAAAGTGTTTAAGCTCCTTATGAAAATGGGAAACAATATTTCCAGACAGCCTTTTTATATTATCCAGAAAAAATGAAAATAGTCTTAAAGCAGTATTTTGTAAATTTTAATATTTGGGATTTGGCGCAAAACCAGGACCAGGCCCGATAAGCTGAGTGCAATTTCTCTTTTACACCACTGTCATATAACCGGTGTCCGAAAATAATTTGTTTAACCGGAACAATTTGAGCCTTATCGGTCACGTTTCAATAGCAGTCCATGTCACAAACGCAGATATAATGTACACCTAGGTTACAGTGCCCCTTGCGCGGACCTCACCGCTTCCTGAAGCCGCGGGGAGGGAGGGATGGGGTCCCCTGCTATCAATTAAAATGCCAGATGTGCTCGATCTGACAGATCTGCTTGCACATGCGAATCAGACGGTGAAACAAACACCATGTTGCAATGAAAGTGAGGGCTGGCGCGCGCCAGCTGAGATGTGGGTGCCAGGCGCACCACTGGCCCGTCTCGCCTGCGCTGTCTGGGAGGTGGAGCGTGGCTACGTTTTGTATGAGCATTATTACAAGACATTTTGACCGGCAAGTTTATAATTTATCTGGGTTTTTAAAATTGGGTTTTATCAGGCACAAAAAAACAGTGATCACCAGAGCCAAACATCAAGCAAGTGATGTAGTGCCGTAAGGCCAAACGCACTTTTCCTGCGGTTTCCTACCTGAACACAGAAGTTACATAGTGCAAGAACAGGGGTTTCGGCGGGTGGGTGGGAATGAAAGATGTGAAGTGTACCATCAAATTGATTTTGAAGCTGTTATTTTAAAGTAAACAAGTTACATGGTGTTGTTTTATTGACTTCTTCCACTGTATAAGAAGCAGGAAGTTCTGGCGCCTGGCAACCAACCATTTTCCATCAAATGGGATATTACTGTTATTCAAAACATTAGTAAACGATTTTATGGTTTTGTTTTTTTTGTTTGTTTTTAAGGCTTTGGGAGTGCTAAAATGTGATAGTGCAAAACATGTTGTAAAATGTGACTATGATGCAAGTCCCACTTTACCCCCCAAAATTTAGAATCAACATTTTTTTTTAAGGCTTAAAAGATTGCCACATTGGACTGCATTGAAGCACAGGGAGAAGCTACAGTGGAGCGGTAAGTTTCTCAGTAGTAAGGCACTGAGCGAGGTTGTGCCCTATGAAGGGTTGTGAGTGACTGGAACCAACATTTAATGGCCTGGGTTGAAAAGTGGTGAACCTACCCTTTTAAATAACACTTTCATAGATCTCTTGCTCTCTACATTCTAACTGATGGCTAGTGTCTGGACCAACATCTCATTTGGCACATTCCCGACTTGTAACATGGTATTGCGAAGACATAAACCTTATCAATGTTATGCTTAGTTTGTTAATTATATATATATATATATATATATATATATATATATATATATATATAAAATGTCCTTTCCATTGCAATTTTCTTTTTTTTAAATGGATAAAAGAAAAAGTGTCAACCCAAGACATTTCATAATTTATTATTATTTGAAATGTCGTCTTATGTCTTACCGCAACTCTATGGGGGTGTGAAACAAGTAACCCTTTAAAGAAAACACATTCTCTCAAGTCTGTTGTTGAGTTTTTTCTTGTTCTATAAAAAAACTTGTCAAACAATTGAAAGATAATTTAGATTTTTTTTTTGTTTGTTTTGTCGTCATTGACATTTTGGAGTGGATTAAGTTTATTATTCAATAGAATTAGTTTGAATTGTTCCGAAATAATGTGCTTCAAACAAAACAAAAACTTGAATCAACTTTTTATATGTGTATGATACAGCAACACTGTACAACCATACACTTCTGTAACACGTCGTTAGTCGTACATAGGACGTAATACGTTGTCACATAGCTGTAAAGGCAACCTATTATGAAAAACTCACTTTTTCAGTGCTTGTGCACATACATTTTGGTCTCTGAACACATTAACTGAAATAAGACAACCCAGTTTATTTGTGAGCTATTTCAGAAAATGTGATGAAACAAGCCAATCAGATTTGCAGCCCCTTCCTCTATCACATGGGGCCTCAGTAGAATTAGAACCGCCCCCTATCTGACTAACTCCACCCACGGCTGGAGAATAACAAGCACAGCTGGAAACTGCTCTGTTGGCTTATAGACCAGCACAAATATTTTAAAAGAAAGGGGAATTAACACCAACTGGCTGAAGAAACTGCGGACGATATAAATGTAAGCGCTTAAAAAACATTTTCTTTCTGGAATAAAAAGTATGTGGTAGATCAGTGGTTCCCAAATTTTACAGTCCGGTACCCCTTCACACATTCAACCTCCAGCTGTGTACCCCCTCTCGTACCAGGGTCAGTGCAGCACACACGTACACACTAAGATACATATATGATACGCCTCTATAAGACAGTGTGAGTTATCGATAATTTTGCTCTTTATTTAGCCATCTCACATATAAAACCCTATTTGGGCACCAGCTCACGCAGTGAAATTTTTAGAAGTGAAGTTTCAGTCTTAAATCATTTTCTGCTCAGATTCAGTTCATTCAAGCGAGAAAAACATCACTGAAATGTATCAGCCAGTTTGAAAATTGGAATGACTGGAATAGACTGGCTAAGAATTGCTCTAGACTAATTATTTTCACCACGTCCCGAAAAAATATTTGAACCATTGTCCCAAATTTTAAATTTTTCTTCACATTGTGATTACTTCATAAGTACATTGTAATTTGTTTAAAGGCATCCCTAGTGATTCCTGGCATAAATGCAAGACAATTCAAGGGATTCCGAAAAAAACAATTGTATTGTTATACCGTGTAAATATTTGCTTTCATGCTTGCATGTTGACCGAAAGTATACTTTGTTACCAATATAAATTAAGGCTAGACCTACAGGCTACAACTTTATAATTAAGTTTGTTTGGAGATTATATCAAGAGGTCTGGATTTCTATATTGTATGCCATATAAGGCAGTTGTCTCCATATTAACAGTCCGTGTTAAGATTGGCAAGCCACCTACAGCTGCACGGCGGGACTTAGTGACTTAGTTAAGTCTGGCGAACCACTGTTTTTACTGAGTGAATCGTCAGGAAGCCTCAAAGAGTTGAACCTTTCATCACCAGCGCAACTTGCGCATTCTCTACAAACAGCCACCCGCTGCAGTCACAGTGAGATGCACACTCCGCACAATTTATGATTTGCCAGATAATGGAAAACTTGTTTTATTTTAAAATTTTCTTGGGTCACGTTAGTCACGAGCCCTGGTCTGTTTGAAAATGTAAATCAGAATTTATTTGGCGTACCCCGACATCACTACGCATACCCCAGTTTGAGAATGTATGTTGTAGATAGACTGTTGGTTGTTGTGCATGATGCACTGTGCATTTATCCAAACAAAACCAATTAAAATAGTTGTTTTTATTGTAGATGTGTTTATTTTAAATTCTGACCTTTACATGAAACAAATAAATCCACGCGTTGGATGTCCTGGTGCAGTGTCCCCCACACGTTTGGAGCACGGCAATGAGAGTTGGAACAAACTTTTCAATTAGGCCTTGTAGATCTAATATGAGTGATGATTCAGCAACTGGATTGCTTATTTCTCGCCTCAATTTTTTTCAGATACAGATTTTGGGTGGACTGATAAGGCAAAATCAGTGAAAGTTTATGGACTAAATACAACAGAACCCGAAAGTCAAGCTCAAACCACATTTTCCCACAGAACCTGGAACTTGCGCTCAAACCCCATTGGCACACAGAACTAGGGCCTCAGAAACAGAGTGTCCTGGAACAGGATGGTTTAGAGGCATGTTAGAATGGCTAGAATGCATAATCTGAGTGGTATTTTCAGCAAAAAAAAATTCAAGAATGTGTTTTGGGGACCTCTGAGACCTATATTAACTTGTTCAAAAGGCGCATAATAGGTCCCCTTTAAGATTTTAATTTATCTATTCTCTTTAGTAAACCTAACATTCATACAGGGTGAGTAACTAATTTAGGGATACATCAAGGAGTACTCACACTTGGACACTGATACAGACTATGGAATACTTGTATATTTTCATTCACAAGAACTGTGAGATCATTAATTAGTGTGTTTTATTTTCAGTACCTGATTTATCCACTGATTTGTTTGGAACCAGATCGTACAACAATGAAGCTATTTCCGAGTTTCGCAAACGCAGCTGGTACTGGGGACTACTTTTGTGTTGAAGCCTCTGAGCCTCTTACAATTATGTGTGTTCCTGTGTACTGGTTTTTAGAGTATGGCTTCATAAACAATGATTGTTCTGGTGATGTAAAACCAAATCAAAGTGATTTATTTAGCAACACAGGTTGACGTTGTGAGTCTCCCATCAAATCACTTGGAAGACAACTTTGCTGACCGCAGACGGTGAAAGTGTGTACACTGACAATCCGGAGACTCTCCTTTAAGCTTTTTAACCTTTAGGTTTGTGATTTTCCAACACAGACCATGCTAAAATGTGGGTTTCTGTCATTAAAAAAAATAAAAAATTTGCCTCGAACGATTTACTGCTGAGAAACTGCTGCATTTTCTCACATGTGCTTAAACCAGCCTGATGGAGGAAAACAGGAGTTTTCAGTGTTTTTATCGACTCTTATGCGCTTCCTACTTTAGCCAACATCAGGCTTGCGAAGTGCTAAAAAGTAAAGTGCAAAAAAGTAGTACTGAATAAAATATGCTGTTACAAAATTTGACTTTTCCCTTTTTTTTTTTTGTCAAAAAGGAGATTCAAAATGTTTTAACACTAAAAGGTTTGCCCCATTGGACTGCATGTAGACAGTGAGAAGCTGCAGCAGCGTGGTACGTTTCTCAATGGAAAACGCTTGGCGACGCTAAAAAACGGTTATAAATTAACAGAAACAACGTTTTGCATAACTTGTCTTTGTAAGAAGAACAAGAAGAAGAAACAACAGAAATATCCCACTCTGACGTTGAGCCTGGCTATATTTTGTCTTGGATTCGTTTTTAGTTTCTAAAATATGGACTTATTATTGAATTGAGTTTTAGCCCTGTTTCCAAGTTAGAATGCACATTTTACATCACCCCTTTTTTCTAGCTCACATTTTTTGCCTTTTAATATTATTTTTTGGACACTGACAAATATAATACCACATATACTTTTTTGTGTCAAAGGTACTTTTAGTTTTGTAGTATTTGTATTTGTTAACTTCACCATTTCACAAATGACGGACGGAGGCGCCATTGTGGGATGAATGAATACAAAAAAATGGCTAAATTAAGTCACTTTGACAAATGTGCGTATTTATGTATGGATTCTCTTGTGTCTCATCCTCATCCAGCATCTCAAATTTGAATATATTCTTATTTAATTCTCTAAAATAGGTAAGCACAAAATCCAGGTCCTAGACAAAATGGCTCGGCAAATGTTGGTAGATTTCACAAAATGTCATTTAACTTCATTAAATCGATTCTGCGAGGAAGTGTTTGCAGGAGTGATGTCTCCCTTTTCCTCTCATTCACCGGTCACTCTCGCCATCTATACATACGCACATCGTACTTACACAGAAATACACACCGCGCACCGTAAAACGATTGGAGAACCTACATCCCGTCTACTTTTTAAAGGCATCTTGCCGTCCATATAATACACAGTGAATTTACAAAACAAGGTTGTAAGTCAGCCGAAAGCAACTAAAATAAGTACTTGCAGGCTTGACAGCTCAAGAGAAAATCCCTCACCTTCTTCCGCGCTTCCCAAATATAACTCCGCCCCCCTCAAAAAAAGGTAAAATCCTCGAGTTCACACTTTTATTTATTTTTATAAAATTAGAAAGGAGAATTAACTCAGTACCCCGTAGATAAAAAAGAAACACACAACACAACACAACAGCGTTAATACCCCCATATCCCCATTGAACCACCCTTTTCTTTTGTCTTATAAGAGTCCTTTGAGGTCGTAACAACTGGAACAACGTTTCTTCCTTTCCCCCCAAAAAAGTCAGCAGTTTACACAGTTTCACGTTAATCATTCCTCTTTCAGTCAGTAGCTTCAGTACAGAAGCAGGCCATGTATTTGTCTTTATCTCTTTTTTCTTGCATTGGTTGAGGGTTTTTTGCGGGGGGGTTTAAGGCCGTAGCACTAGAAACACTTAATTTAAAATCTTTATGGTGCGTAACTTTGTTAAAAGAAAAAATACACAATTCACACTAATCGGACATTTGGACATTCGATTACATGTTACAATCTCTGTGTCTTCCTACATCAAGACCGAATTCCACTCAAAGACTGAGCTTGTTTTCAAGAGAGGAGGAATGAATGCTCCAAGTTAAACAACTGAACAAGTTTTAAGCAGAAATGGAGGCGGATTTTGGTCACTGGCCCGCCTAACTAGGAGTGGGACTTCTTGACTTTTTTTCCCCCTTACATACTCGAGAGGGGGAATGAACAGTCCTAGTTAATCAACTGAATGTTGATAGATGTAGTTTAAGTTATTGTTTTTACTTTTAAAATTATACGCATGCATCAATTTCTTAATGAATGGCACAGAAAATATAGACACAAAATGTTATCTCAAAACTAAGCTAACTAGAAATTGCCATAAATTTAAGAATATGGAGGGGGAAAGTTTTTTATTTTACCAATTTTTGCAACTTAATACCTGCAATAGATCAGGAATGCATTCATAGTGGGTCTTTTGCCCTAAAATGGGATAAATAGAAGAGAAAGAAAGATCACACAAGCGTCTTATACAAATCCTTGTATATGACAAATACAAATTCCAACTGTTCAGGTAGGACATTTCCGGAGAACCTAAGCTAATGTTTTTGTTTATGTGTATGTCCTTGCTTACTTAAGTCTGTCCTTGCCACCAAACGACGCATGTTGTTGAAATGGTTTCAATAAATGGCTTTGTCCATTGTTGTGATGACTATTTTTCATCAAATCGGATAGAGCAGTAGACATAAGGGCGAATGTTCTAATTTATTTTGCTGGCTGTAAAGGGCTTTTATTGGACGCTCCAATGTTTTCTTTCAGTTCCCTTCAATATTTGAACAGGATAGTTTAAATTTATTTCATTTAATATAGAATTTAAGAATTTTATATAGTGCATGGGTATTAACATAATCTTAAAGCTGCATTAGCAATATTTCTGCTAATGAAATAAATCAGAAATGAACCCCCTCCACCAATAAGGTGAAGGATATGGCTAAATACTGCCATCGCCATCAGTCATCCCCCCACAGTCTACCGTGACATGTGCTTGTTGGCCAATTCTTCCGTTATGGCGTTCCATCAGAGCGAACTGGCTATGCTACCTGTTTAGCTAAACAATGGTAGAGCGTAAAATCAAATAATTTGCAGTGTTTGTGAACCATCTTCTGTGGTATCGTACCTCGTAAAGACCGGACAGGTTATTTATTACACCTGCCTTTGCTTGGGCGATTAATTTCCCAATTGTTCCATGGGATTTCGCTTAATGCAGATTTAGGTTTTCAGTTACTACGGTCAATGAGGCCTTCCATTTGAGTTGATTTGGGAAAAGGGTTCAAATACATTTCTTGTTGGGTCGAACGACTACATAAAGTCCAATTTGTAGTATTAGAAGCAGGCACCCGTATTGTGCAATGCAAACGTTTCAGCGACAAAATTACTTAAATTGTCCCAATGCAACTTGACCTTGGGTCTGTTATGGTGGTGTAATATGTTTTCTTTAACCTGGGTATAATAAATAACCTTTTACTTTGAATTTCAACTGACAAAAATAACTCTGAGGCTGAGAAAGTGTCACAGAATAGAATTTCTTTAACACAAAAATACAATTCCTTTTAGGTACACTCTTACACGTCCTTATGGGGGGATTTTTTTATGTATTGTATTTGGCTCTTCTGAATGACAATTCAAATATTCCATGAACTCCAATGAATCTTAATGACTACTCGGTAAAACTGGTTTGAACCTCTGTTGACTGAAAAGTTTGCCAAGCTGGATTAACCACAATCTTTTGGTTATGAATACACATTTTTAAACACCCATCTTAAACTAGTGGATTTAAGATTTAGGAATGTAGATATTAGACCAATAGTGAACTTATTTTGGCTGTGTTGGCGTCTGAAAGCTCCGTTGGAGAGTGCAAAATGGAGGAAGCAGTCATTTTAGCTGTGTCCCATCTCATTTCCGACAATCTTATATACAATGTAGAATTAAAACTGCCACAGAAAAGAGACGTGACATGGTTTGCAGTGAGTCGTGTGAGGGAGGGGTACATGGTGTGGTTATGTTTCCTTAATTTGTGTCACTTTTTGTTGTTGGTGAGTGAGCAAGCCTGCTAATTTAGCTGTGGAACTAGTATTCTTACCTCTCAAGGATACAGAAATAAACTTGCAAATTTCTGTAACCTAGGCCTATGACCTTTGACTATCAAGATGGCAAAAGGGAGACATACTGTATTTCCTCAAATATAAACCGGTAGTCAAATAATAACTGGGCCTCTAATAAATGCTGGGGGCATGGTCTACACAAACAAATAAAAGCCTGCCTCAAATACAGACTTGGGGAAAAACTAATCAGAGTTGCATTGCTGCAGCATTGCTCCAGTGTGGAGCTCCGCTCCCAAACAAAGCAAATAAAAACAGTGTTTTTATTGAAGATTTAGTTTACTCCATTTCCTACTGCTACAGATCGCTACAATCGCCCTGCTCTGAGCGCGCTCAGAGCAGGGCTGCTTGGGCTTTCCAGCGCTCCAAGCAGGAAGTGGTGCGTTCAAGCCGAATTTGGAAAACTCTAATTCCATCGTCGGCTCATCTCATCTCAAGTCCGACTTTTAGGGCAGCTACTAGCTCTCTATTTTTTGTGTTTGCATGGCATGGCACCCAGACGAAACTTTGATTTAAAAGTCATGCTAAATTATGATCAAATATACTTATTAAACAGAGGGAATTATATATAAAAGCCTGCCTCTAATATAAGCCTGCTTCTAATAAGGGCCTGGTAGCCTCTGCAGTTGAGGTAAATAAAGGCCCTGGTCACTGTATTTGAGGAAATACGGTAATTACATTTCCAACGCCTCAACCATCACTTTCAATCATTTATTTCAAAACCACTTTGAAATAATCATGCATTGAATCAAAGGCCACAATAACTCAAACCCTGCAGCAGTGATCCCTTTCCCTTACTTCTTGAAGCTCCCCCCTCCCCCACTCCATTTCATCAACTGAACATTCACACCTTCCACATGTACAGATCTGCATCTCTCCTCACATGACACAGTAAGGCTCTCGTGGCAGATGAGGTTTAGTCCTGCAACAGGCTGGCAGGTGGGACAGGAGCCCTTTCTTCAAGTCTTTGTTTAGGAAGAAACAGACGATCGGGTTGATGCCGGCCTGGGCAAAGCTCATCCACACAGTGGTGGAGAGATATCGATGCGGTATTGTGCAGGCCTTGACAAAGACCCGCCAGTAGCAGGCCACTATGTAGGGAGACCAAAGCACCAGGAAAAGGAGGGTGATCACGTAGAACATTCTTCCCAGCTGCTTCTCAGCTTTAAATTCGTCCATACCCAGCAAACGCCTGTTCTGGTTGTGCAAGTTCTGCCGGATTCCAAGTAACGTTGGCGGCATTGGGCCCCGGCCGAAGCCAGCAATCCAGTTGGCTGCAGCTTGGCCTGTGGCCCCCGGTCCGTGGAAAGTCCAGTTTTGACTGATGGCCGGCACCATTTGGACGGGCTTCATCTTGCGATGTTTATACTCAAAGAGAAGTAATTTAATGTAAACAACATGTGTGGCCAAGATTAGCACGGCCAACATCAACATGAACCCCAGTGTGTCGTTGGCCTTAAAGTAGCGATGCTCAAAAATGCACTGGTCCTCCTCACGGATGAATTTGTAGGTGCCCACGTCGAAGATGGGCGGAAAGGCCATGGCCACCGACAGTGTCCACACCATGCACACCACTGCCACGCAGGTCCAGAATGTCATGCGCTTAGAGTAGAAGCGGTGGTGGGCAATGGCCATATAGCGTGTGACACTAATGCAGAACAGCATAAATGCAGAGTGGAAACAGAAGAGAACCGCCATGAATGCCACCACTTTGCAGCTCAGCATGCTGTAGGTCCAGGCCGAGCCGTTTTTGATGGACACTAGCACGAAGGGGAAGCAGACAGCCGAGCGGATAGTGTCAGCCAGGCACAAGTCCAGCAAGAAATAGTATGGTGCCTTGTGCAGGGTGCGGTCTCTCAGCACAAGCAGAGACATGAGCAGGTTCCCTACTAGGCTAACACAGATTATTAACCCCAGCAGCACCAGCTTCAGATAGGTAGAAACGGTGGAGGAAGGACTCCCCGCTACCACACCTCCCGCGGTGGCCACCACTGCTCCCATCGGCCCGCCCGGCCCTTGGCTGCTCTCGTTTCCGTTTGCCATTCCATACGGCCCTCCTCCCATGATAAAGCCTTGATTACTGAAGCCACTGCTCTTCCTCCGCCTCCTCCTCCTCCTCCTCTTCCTTCTTCCTTGGTATTCGTGGTTGCTCCCCTTTTAGGGTTCACGATGTACAGGAAGACTTCTGTTTGCATTGCCCCATTTCAAGTAAGGCCCCTTCTTTTGGTGTGGTGAGACGGATCACTCTCTGTCAAAAAGAAACATAATCAAGTGTTTCAATTATGGATTGAATTCATGCATGGATATATGAATTCAAAAGAACATTCTTAAAGTTCAATACAACAATAGACAGTACAGTTTTGCAATTTTATTGAAATGAGCAGTTGCACCTGACAGTATTTAAAGTAGTAAAACATGATAAAATGCCAGAAAATGCAAATATCTTACAATGTCCACGTAACATTATAAGGTAATTTTATTACTAAACAGACTGTGAAGCATCTCCCAATAAAACAAAATATCTAAAAACTATTTTGCTATACATGTTGAATACATTCAATATACTCAACCTAAATAAACCTATATCCCAAAAAGCCCAGGGCAGATTTCCCCTGATTAAGTTTCATTGGATCCGACTAGCCAAATATTACGGACACTCAAAATTTTGGTGTATTATGCAGGGAATAAACAGGGGGACACGGTAACTGAGAAAATGGTCTCCCTGGACAAATGCTTCCAAAAATACTGCCACAAAGAGGTTGTTCCATATGAGTTTAGAGAGGCGGTAGGCTTAATCTTAGTAATTCATTTGGTTTTGTTGTTGCAAAGAATATTACTTAAAATGAACTTACTATCAATGTTTGGATAGACATTATTTTTGTCACCTTTCTAATATTGTCAATATCAAATGACGTTTCTTAAATCATTTAAATTAGTGGCAATGCTGCTTGTTTCACTCCCATCAGTACTATCTGATTCTTCTGTTTTGTCAATTGTGTATGAGTGGGTGAATGCAGTCCATTTACCATTTTACACAGTTAAAATTGTTATATTACAGTATATGATAGCCTTTAACCCCTTTTTATCTCAACACAACACACATGTTTGGAGGGAACTGGTGCTCTCCAGTAGAATTATTCATCCTATAATAAACGTATCACTAAATCAGTCAATGGTCTCTCCAACAGACAGAACAGGTGTTCAACTTGGCAGCCGCTGTAGGCCTGCTGTGACAACACACAGCCCCTCACATACCAATCAGATCAGCTGTTTTCCCCACACGCTACATGGTGTGACCTAAACTATACTCTCATTTTACTTACCAGTCTAGGTAAGGTTGCTAGGCTACAACACCATACCACTCGTTTCTGTCTGAATTTAAGCATTGGTGCCACACGTCCATACAGCGAAGGAGGACTTTGCTATTTTGGTAGTGTTTCACTTCCTATGGAAGAGGATTAGGGCCAGGTGGGAAAAAAATATTGCCACGTGAAAAGATGTTAATGATTTGAATTGTGCAATTAATGTCAGAAAATATCCTCAGGGTTCTGGGGGGAGTGGGGGGGGGGGCAGAATTCAGAGAATCACAGAATCTTGAGACGGAATTCTGACTTCCAAGAGCAATTATCAGGTTACATTTTTTTAATGAATTAACAATCTTGGGCTTATAGAGAACATGGTTTGAAAAAAAAATACAGGAAAAATGTTGATGTTTGTGGGTAAAAGAAAAAGCCAATTTTTTTACATCTTGGCTGGTGGCGTCACACAGGGTTCTATTAATTAGAAGTAAAGAGTATTTATACCAATAAAATCCAGCTTTACAGAAATTCACTGGGTATGTCAACCTGAAAGTTGCTCTTTAATATATTAATTAATATATAATATTAATTATCAATATATTAATATTAACACTGGAATATCAAGAGGCTGCAAAACATCCTTGATGTAAGTCAGTTGTTCCACAGGATGAATGTATGTATGGATTTTTAGACATTTGTGAATATTTTATCAAGTGTCTGTTGTTTGAACACAGACTGTAACACATAACTGACTTATATTGTGTTTCTACATATCTAATTAAAATCAGATTACATTGTCCTCCCCCCCCAGCATATTTCAAGGCAGTCTTTCTGGGGGGGTGGAGTTATTTTCTCCTTCATAGTACCTACTCCTTCATATACCTGGGTGAGTGGAGAGACATGACTGACTGGAGATTATTTAGTCAATGTCGAATACACACGTTGCAAATAAATCTGCTAATTGATAATACACATAAAAGATCACCTCATGGCATTTTGTATATTTCTATCTCTATAAATGCATATCAGATATATCTTTATACATGTGACTTTTTCTGTTTTGTATTTTTTTGGCTATTTGTATATATTTGACAATTTTATTTAAATTTAACTTTTTATTTGTTTATTCTCCATTTGTTTGACTGTTAAGCTTTTCATTTATTAATGCTTATATACTGCAGTGTAACTCAACAAACCGCACCAAAACAAATTCCTATTTATGTCAATGTCCTGAATAGCTGAAATATACTGATTTTGATTCTCTACTTTCACATCGCCCTCAAAGTCACTCTGCCATTTATTAGCAGTGGAAAAGCTCTCTTATTTATGTATTTATTTGAATGGCCACATCTTTTTTTTGTTATTTGATATTGTATTACAAAAATACATGAGCGGTAACTACAGCTGATGTACATGTAACTTGGAACACATCGGTATATTAGACATATCCAAATTTTGGACAAGGGAGGCAAACATTTCACAATTATTGTTAATAAATGAATCATTATAAAAACAGTGTAACAACAAAAGAGAGTAATAGATTTTCCAATACATTTTTTTTAATAATTTGAATTCCGAGAAAGGGCTATTCAGACATAATGGCACCACCGTGAAACCTACCGGAATGGTCTGTGGCTCGTAAGGGGCTTAACAGACATGGAAGTTGGTTGGTGGACAGCGGAGTCATGGCCAGGAAACCGGGTAGCAACAGCGAACCAATACCCTTTCTCAATGGATTTTGCCTCAGCTCTTCGAGAAAGTTGCGTTTATTAAAATAAAAAAAAAAAGAAATAATTCATTAATTTTAATACGGGATTCTGGTTTGCCCTCTCTTGTTTGTTTTTGATTATGATACATTTTTTGGAGATGGGGAGTAACGAGCTGTAGCACACTGAGCTTACTTCTCGTACAACCTAATGTGAGCTTCATAATTATTATTGTTGTTATTATGGTTATTAATAAGAATTTATTAGTAGTATTATAAATCAATAATCACAATTAAAGTCATAAATAAATACATAAAAATGTGTAGTGACGGGATATAAAACCGGGACGTCCCCAGTGACATTTCGTCCACATTTCGTCCACACAAAGGAGGGCGCACAGTGCGCCCCCTGTCGGCGAATTGTCACTGGGGCGCATCAGGGTAACAACCCTTTTTTAAATCCGTTTAAACTAGACGTGGCCTTCTGCGTGTCGAAACAGGTAACGCTCAATCCCTTATCTGAACAGAGACCTTAAATCAACCTCTCTTACTCTCCCCGCAACAGAACCTGCCGCCTATACCGGCGATAACGCGTTCACCAGAAGCAAATTGCGCGCTGGTCTTTATGACGCTGTCTGTGCGCCAACTATCAACGTTTGCCTCAACTGTCGCATAATTAGCCTCATCTAGTTCGATCTGCGTATAATAAGAGATACATAGGCCTTTACCCCCCCCCCCCCCCCCCCACACACACACACACAGTCTGTGACATGCGTCACGAAACAAGCAGAATCATAATTCAGCATGGGGGGGGGACCATAAGCAGGGGCTTCCTATGGTGGATGATCTTACCTTAAGTTTGATGCATACCCCTTGCCACCCTGGCAGACAAAAGGCTTCCTGATCATATTCTAGGCCGGTGTTTGTTTTTAAATCAAAAAATCAATCTGTTTGCTGGCCCACACCGGGGCTAGGGCGATTCACTTGTCACTTCCATTTCCATCGCCGACTAGAAAAACACTCCAGTGAATTCGTTCGAAAACTTGATAACGGACAATAAAGGCATGCATGATGCGGGAAAGCACCCAAACAGACCAGACCATGTAACGGGGAGTGTGCAGAATGATCACACATCAGAGGCCCGTTTCTAAAGCGCCCCCCCGCCCCCCGCGCGTCAAGCCTGTTGCAAAAATCCCCCAAAAACACAGGATGCAGAGAAAAAGAAACAACGCACAGAAAAAGAGCGTTTCCTCTTTTTTCTTGTGCATGTCATGTCTTCTTTGTATTCATGCAACATTCCAGTCCATCCGGCAATACGTTCCAGTCCCAGCGGCGGTGTACCGTTGGAAATCAAGTCGACTACCAAATCACCATTGGTTGGCATTTATTTCCTCCTCGACATTTAATCCAAGGACCCGTGACACATTAACTGATCTTTCTTTTTGCTTCCCCTCATTCTTTTTTTCCTTGATAGTATTTAGGCTGAAGACAGCACACCACCCAGGGTTTTAGCTGATGACACTGGGATTACAATTTCTTCCTTGCGCCCATTGGAATTTTTTTTTTTTTTATTGGGAGGGAGGGAGGGAGGAGTGATGAGCACAACGGCACCTCCTTCTGTTTGGAGGAAAACATTGACCGGAAATAAAGAAGACGAGAATGGAAATGTTGAATAATAATGGCTTCATAGAAAATAATGGAATAATACAAATATTGAATAAGAATTATACAAATTAAGAAACAAAAAAAAAAAAAAAGATTTTTTTTTTTTTTTTACAATATCCACTTGTAAATATTGTAGGTCTCCAGAGTGGAGGCTTGAGAGGAAGCAGTAAACAGCAATGGTGAAGGACATCTCTTCAAGTTCAAGTTCAAATTCGAGGAGATTATTTGTCACATACATATGTATGTGACAAATAATCTCCTCGAATATATGTATGACATACGGTCATACATATATGCAGTGAAATGTCATGACACCTGGTGATTACGCACAATAAGCTCTATAAACTCTAAAAATACTAAAAAAATACTATCTGCATGCCAAAAGTATTGTGGAATGGGTCCATGGCAACCTATTTTTCCTTTTTCTATTTAATTTCATAGAAATGTTTTATTCATTAAATTATTCTTGATGTAAAATGACCGCAGGCCTCAGTAATTATTTGTGAATAAACAAGTCATTTAAAAAAATAATGACCCACTTACATTCTGCTCTGTCGCCTACGCCCCCAGCCCGCTTTGTCAATCACATATCTCCAGTATGAAAATATTTTCCAATTATGAATGGTGTGGGATACACTCTGGAGTTAACTGGTGTGAGAGGCCTTGTATTTCGACAGGAGCTGAATTACTGAGCTACGGGCCAGTTTTTGTCACCATGGGCTGGAGATGAGGGAATATTAAAAGCCTGGAAACATGCTAACATAGTTTCTAACTGGTGATTTTACTACAGAAAAGTAGTTAATTTCTTTATTTATGTGTATATATATGTGTGTGTGTTTGTGTAATGTGTATATATATTCATACATATATTATATGTATTTATACAGTATATGTGTGTATTTATATATATATGTATATATACTCTATGTATATATATATGTGTGTGTGTGTGTGTGTGTATGAGAGAATAATTCGAATGAGCTTATTCTACCAAGTACATTTACATATACAATGAATTTTTCATGGTGTGGATATGTTTTACAGACAATTAGCATTCAAAAAAGCAGCCTGAAACAGTCTGAGATAAATCAAAAATAACAGTAAAATAATATATTATAGATATACTATATTACAATATTACTATATATATATATATGGTATATCAGTGTCTAACCCTGTTTTTACAATTGCCAGTCAAAGAATTGTATCTCACCGCAGTTTGAATATGCAAAAAATATGTGTGTGTGTGTGTGTGTGTGTGTGTGTGTGTGTGTGTGTGTGTGTGTGTGTGTTTTTGAGAGAGAGAAGAATTTGAATGAGTTTATGCTGCCAAGCACATTTTTCTTTCCATGTCACCTCCAGGGTTGTGTATGTCTGTCTTAATACTCTATATACTTTAAGATAAGATAACTTTATTAATCTGGAAATTCTGGAACCACAGTTTGCCTCATCCGATTATTTCAAAACACACTTGCGGATAGTTGCAATTGTGACCAATGTCTTTGCAACATCAAAAGGTTGATGCTATTTAATTAACTTGTTTTCTTTGATAATTGTGATATCATGCATATGCCCACTTACCTGATTGAAAACTTGTACTTTGATTGAATATGATATTACTGGAACAGTGAAAATGCCAGAAATCCTTTCAGCAAAAAGTGAAAAAAAACAAAAGCTGGTGATACTGTTGTTGATGCTATTGCAATGCATTGCAAAGTTGAAATGTCCCCCACATTATATTGTTCACCATATGAGGTTTAATCATTGTTAAGAATTGTATCTTTTTTATGTCCCTATATATGTCATCATCATATCATTGCAATTTCAGATGTTGGTTAAGAAAGTAACAACTGTTACTTTTAGAGCCATGCTTTTTCTGCCTTCACTGAAAATGGGGTTGTTGAATTATTTGCAAATATTTTATTTGTCAGGATTCATCTTGCATTAAATCGAATTTAATCATGAAACAACAAAGGCAAAAGATGAAGAGAAACATGCTCTGTGATTGTGAATCGAAGAAAAAAGGAAGAAACATAATTCTGACTGGTCTTTTTTTATTTTATTTTTAAACGAGAAAAACCTTAATAATCAATCATTTTTTTGATAACCGGTATATTCCCGTTGATTTGAAGATGAGAAAATAAAATAAAACAGAAGTTATGTTCATGTAGTTGCTGTACCTTTCCAAAGGCAATTGCACAGGTTAGTGAGTTTTGACATTCAAAAAGGACCTGGCATCCGTTTAAACCTCTCTGGCGTGTGTCGGATGACCTTTGATAGCTTAAAGAACAGATAACTGCCTCGGTACGACCTGTTTACACCTGTGTAGAATGTCATACTTTTACCTCAACGTGGACTTCCCCCTGTGCAGTGGATGTCCTTTTGCTATTTATGCTTTATTTTTTTTCAGTATTTCTCCCTCAAAAGTGTGCCATTTTGCAACCATTTGGACATGGAGCGTGCTATTAACGACAGTCGTTAATCAACATTGTGACAAATATGTTGCATCTGCAAATACTGGGATAGCATTTAAAAAGGTGAAATCATTCCTCTGTAGTTATATTTACAAAAGTTTTTCAACCCAGGCTTCATTATAATGCGGGTTTCCATCGCTTATAACTGTCCATCGCACAACCTCGCTTAACGCTTCATTAATTGATAAACTTACCGCTCTGCCTCAGCTTCTCTCTGTGCTAGAATGCAGCAGAATGGGGCAAATGTTTGAGCCTATAAAAAAAACATGTTGAATCTTTTTGAAAACAGGAAACTTTTTGTGCTATACCGGGGAAAGAAAAGTTTGCAAATCATGCTGTTATGTTCACTGACTCAGAACGGATGTGAACCCATATGCACGACACAAAAACAATCAGGTAAGAAGTCAAAATCCACAAAGTTTATTTAAAAATACAGGCAGAGGTCAAAACCAGGAGATCAGTCAGAGAAGGCAAATTTATCCGGCAGAGAATCAGGGTCCAGGCAGAGGTTCGGGCGGAAGGTACAGGAAACAGGTAGTGCGGGAAAGCTCAGCGCATTGCAAGAGAGAATCTGGCAGAGAATAAAGGAAAATGGACTGGTATTTATACTGAAGGACTAACGAGGGAATGATCTGCAGGCGGGGGAAACCAGGTGAAGGGAAGGGAGTGACAGGCAAAGCTGTCAAGTGTCATGGCATGAGAAAACGCCCAGATGAAATTAAAACATGAAAACACATATAAATACTGGGAGATCAGGGAGAATTCATGGCAGAACCCCCCCGGGGGTAAGGGGGGCGGCAGTGACGAAGTCCAGCGACGAGGGACCACAGACAACGGGGAATCGGCAGAGGCTGGAGGAGACCAGTTGGGGCTTGATGGGAGTTCCTGATCTGTGAGCATACAGGACATGTGGCCACAAACTGCCTGGTGTCCTGATCCATGGATTCCCACATGAAAGGCAAAGAGTCCTGGCTACATGCTACATGCTTGTTCTCCAGAAGCCTCTGTAAAACCCACTTGACATGGCAGACGTGTTTCTGCTCATATCTTGAGAACATAAGGATATGATTCAGGTAGACAAAAACAAATACATAAATATAATAAAGTCTCTGAAAACATATCATATACAGTATAGTCCGCCCCTCGGGGGCAAAGAACCAGGAAGAAATTCAATACTGCAGTCGTAGGGCCGATGAGGTGGAAGCAAGGTGGTCCAAGCTTTGTTGACACCTCCTTCAGTGGCAAGTACTCAGGAGGTATCCCAGAGAGGTCAGGAAATTCTGCGGGAGGAGAACTAGTGACAGGAGACAAATCTGAGGCATAGTGAGTAGCAATATGAACTCCATTATAGAATGGAACCCACTCCCCAGTCAATCTGTGGATTATGTGTCAGGAGCCAAGGGAAACCCAAGATCACCAGTAGTTGAGAATCTATCAGGTGGAATGTAAGAGTTTCATGATGGTTACCTGATTGGAGACAACGAGTGTTGCGCTCTGGTGATTTCTGCTATTTGGTGATTGTATCACTTGAACTACTTTACACCGCGTTCCAAATCATTATGCAAATTGCATTTAAGTGTCATAAACATTACATTTTTTGTTTTTCAATTGAACTCATGGATGGTATTGTGTCTCAGGGCTCTTTGGATCACGGAAATCAATCTCAGACATCTGTGATAATTAGTTTGCCAGGTGAGCCCAATTAAAGGAAAACTACTTAAGAAGGACGTTCCGCATTATTAAGCAGGCCAAAGGTTTCAAGCAATATGGGAAAGGAAAAGGATCTCTCTGCTGCCGAAAAGCATCACATAGACAATTCTTACCTTGTCCTAGCCTTGGACAAGGTATGAAAACATTAGATATTTCACAAAAACTTTTTTTTTACCAATTCTGTCAGCATGCTGGGCATACAACACAAGAGTAATTGTATGCCATTGCATCTAGGACAGAGTTAGTCTGCAAGTGGAGTGCAAGTTCTCAACCTGCAATGCAACTCTTTATTAATTCTTAAATCATAAAGAACTGCTGCAATTACTCTGTCCTGTGGACGACCTGTAGAATGACAAGAGCACAGTTTTTGGTTATGGAGAGCCACCACCACCCCCCCTCTTTGGAGAACTATTTATCATGTTTGGGTCTATAAACAACTGGTCACCACTCCAAGAGGGGGAGAATCACCACAGTGAGACAAAAAAAACTGGAACTACAACTGGTCACGTGGCCTCTTCCTGTCAAAATTATGGCAGCAAATGAGGGAGGAAAGGAGAGGAATGCAACCAGGAGGGTGCTGGTGTGCACTTGAAGCAGGTGTGTGTGTGTGTGTGTGTGTGTGTGTGTGTGTGTGTGTGTGTGTGTGTGTGTAAGAAGTCCACCGGTGAGTGTACATGAGTTATCCCCATCGGTATTGGTGTAGAAGGTCGGTAATATGTCGCGGCGCCTCTAAGCAGCGGAAGGGGCCCGAAGCCCCCCGAACTCCACAGCCCCATGGACACTGTACGGCTGCAGGAAAGCCCTGAATACCCTGCCCTGCCCCCCAGAGAAGCCAGAGGGCCATGGAGCAACCCCCACACTCTGCCCCGAGGAGCATGACCCAGTTCCAGGGAGCACGAGGAGACCCCACACCCCAGGGGCGCACCCATACAACCAACCCCCGGGTGCAGGCACAAGACGCAGCCGGTGGCGCAGAACCCAGGCCACGGGCACAAGGCACGGACCACGGGCCCAGATCCCGGCCCCACAGCGACAGACCGACACCCCGCCCGCCCCACGGGCAAGCTGGCAGGACCCCCATGCCCACCCACGCCCCGCACAAGGGGGGGCCCGCCCCACCACAGCCGACGAGATGCCCCACCTGCCGTGAGTGCCAAGTGCCCATACACGTAGCAGCATGTGCCCAGCACGGGGCACCTCGATGTTATGTGATGGGGGGTGTACAGGCCAGGTATACAGGCCCTCCGCCACCCCCAGCAACCGGGGCGCCCGCCGCAGAGAAGCCACACCGCAGAAGCAAAAGGCCAACAGCCGCCCCCCACACCCCAACCCACACCCATAACGACATATTTCACAAAAACTTAAACATGATCATTGTACTGTGAAGAGATTTGTGGCTGATTCAGAGCACAGACGGGTTCATGCAGATATAGGCATAATGAGGAAAGTTTCTGTCAGACAAATTCATCGGATTAAGAGAGCAGCTGCTAAAATGCCATTACAAAGCAGCAAATACTGTAAGTATTTGAAGCTGCTGGTGCCTCTGGAGTCCCGTGAACATCAAGGTGTAGGATCCTCCAGAGGCTTGCAGTTGTGCATAAACCTCCTATTCGGCCACCCCTAACCAATGCTCACAAGCAGAAACGGTTGCAGTGGGCCCAGAAATACATGAAGACTCATTTTCAAACAGTCTTGTTGACTGATGAGTGCTATGCAACCCTGGATGGTTCAGATGGATGGAGTAGTGGATGGTTGGTGTCCCAACAAGGCTGAGACGTCAGCAAGGAGGTGGCGGAGTCATGTTTTGGGCCGGACTCATGGGGAAGAGCTGGTAGGCCCCTTTAGGGTCCCTGAAGGTGTGTCAATGACCTGTGCAAAGTATATAGAGTTTCTGACTCACCACTTTCTTCCATGGTACAAAAAGAAGAACCGTGCCTTCAGTAGAAAAATCATCTTCATGGATGACAATGCACCATCTCATGCTGCAAAGAATACCTCTGTGTCATTGGCTGCTATGGGCAGCAAAGGAGAGATACTCATGGTGTGGCCCCCATCCTCCCCTGACCACTACTACACTATTGAGAACCTTTGGAGCATCCTCAAGCAAGAGTTCTAGGAGGGTGGGAGGCAGTTTGCATCGAAACAGCAGCTCTGGGAGGCTATTCTGACATCCTGCAAAGAAATTCAAGCAGAAACTCTCCAAAAACTTACAAGTTCAATGGATGCAAGAATTGTGAAGTTGATATCAGAGAAGGGGTCCTATGTTAACATGTAACTTGGCCTGTTAAGATGTTTTTGATTGAAATAGCTTTTGATTTCAGTAAATAAAAAACTCCTAATGCTGCAAATTCAACAAATGACCATTTTCAGTTCTTTACAACCTATAAAAAGTTTTGAAACTCTGTTGTGCATAATAATTTTGAACAGTGCATTTTGAGTTTTTTATTTTTGAAAAAAATGCTGTTATCATTTGGAGGTTTGATCAATAACATTTGAATTATACCCTAACAGTTGATGACTTGAAAATTATACTGGCTGTCATTTGCATCGACTATTTAGGAAAATCAGAGAAAAATATCATTTGCATAATAATTTGGAATCCGTTGTACATTCATTCACAATTTTTACAAATCATAGCTTCAAAAAATTGTTTAATATACATTAGCTTTTGATTCTGCTTGAATCAACTTGTTTAACTGCTTGTTCTTGTTCGGGGCTCCTGTTTTCTGTAATGTACTTAAATCTACAGTTATCTGCTAGTCTTTTTCTTCCATCTCTCGAATTCCCCCCCTTAGTGTGTTGGTGAAGCTCCGCAAACCTCGGACTACACCGGCGACCAGCTACACCTGCTACAAGCTACAGTGGCTAGCATCTAAGCGCCTACAAGCTATAAACACACTGACCCGCTGTGTGCTGCTCTGACACAGCGGTGAGTATGGACTTGCGTTCCTCGTGTACCCTGCTCCTTGAGAGGTTGTCCCTGCTAGAGGGCAGTGTCAGTTAGTGCAGAGTAATCTGATAACTTTAGATGTGACGGGCACCCCGATAGCGTGGGTCGTAGCCGGCCCACTAGCCAGGCTAGCATTAGACCTAAGCGCTGGCTAGCTGCGGAGAGCCTGTTGGTTTCCAACAGATTTTCCCCTTTAGCGAGTCCTGTAACAGCTAGCCCTCATGGCTCCAGCACCTTAGTCAGAGGTGACTCCATCACCCACCACGTCAAGCTTAGAAGGCCAGCGCCATTAGTGTGTTTACCTGGGGCCAGAGCATCCGTCATTGAAACTAATCTTAGAGTGTTGGCAAGCAACAGGAACAGCCATAAGAAACAGGCACACAGCTATTCTGATATAGTAATTCATGTCGGCTCTAATGTTGTGAGGATAAGGCAACCAGAGATCACAAAGAGTAACATAGCTAGAACTTGTGATCTAGCCAGAAAGATGAGTCGGCATTGAGTAATCATCTCTGGTCCCTTGCCTACGAGAGGCAACGGTAAGGGTTCAGTAGATTAGTCTCGCTTAACTGGTGGCTGGCTAAGTTCTGCAGAGATCAGGAGATAACTGGCCCTCCTTTTGGGGGTGACTCGACCTTCTGAGGATGGATGGCCTTCACCCTAACAGGGAAGGCACCGTCACTCTTTCTAGGAACATAGATAAATGTTTGAGTCAAGCATGACATCTCACTCGAGAGCAGGTTGGGACACAATTAAGTAGAGAGCCTGGTAGTACCACTTTAAAGGGTGTGGACCCGAGCCTAGCCAAGGTAGGGCAGGCTAAATGCAAGCCTGCACATGCTACACCCTCAGAGGGTGTAGAGTCTGCCAGATTAGCTAGTATTACGCAGGACAGTAGTAACCTGCAAAGAGTACTAGAGAAGACAGATCCTGCCAGACAGACTGATGTAGTACAGACTGATGGAGTACTGTGTGAGGCATTTAATCATCCTTCCTCTCATCTGTCTTAATCACAGTGTTTGTAGATCACTCGGCAGTTCCTACCAGATGCAATGACAATTAGTTGCATTTAATCTAATCTCCTCAATTTCCCGCTGCATTTATGGTTCCTCGAATTATAAATCAGGCTCTAAACAATGCAATCTTACTAAAATTAATACCAGGGAGGGAATGGGGGTAAAGGGCATTGATCAGACTACTTAAAGGAGAAATAGTCTAATGAATATCAGATCACTCCCCTCCAAAGCATTGTTAGTTAATGATTTGATCAGAGACAAAGACCCCAATATGATGAGTCTATGGAAGACTTGGTTAAAGCTAAACGATATCTTACCACTAAACAAATCTTCTCCACTAAACTATGGTAACTCCAATGTTACGCGTTCATCCTAGAAAGGAGGTGGTGTTGCCCTTATCTTTAAATCTAATCTTAGCCTCAATCCTCAATTGAACATTGACTAAAACATTTGAGGCTCTTGTTATGCGGTCCTCAACACCACTGACTATCTACTTAGCAGTGATCTACCATCTTCCTGGCCACTACTCAAGCTCCTTAGATGAATTTTCAAGCAGATAATATATTATATAATATATAATATATAATATATAATATAAGTGCTGCTTTTTATGCTGTTGGTCATAACCTACTGTTAGATCGCCTTGACACGCGTATTGACATTAGAAGTTTGGCACTTTCTTGGTTTAGATCTTATCTTTCAGAGTGGACATACTGTGTAATTCATGGCAATGTGACCTCTGGGTATTGTAATGTTACTTGTGGAGTCCCACACGGATCAGTACTTGGTACAAGTACTGATCCATGTGGGACTCAACAAGTACTCAAGCTACATTGCGACAGAGACATTAGTGTAACAATAAATACTGCTAAGTAGTGCTAAGTAATTGTAGGTTAGGAGAGGAGGTACTCACTGAAGAGCTGGGTCTTCAAGTGCTTCTTAAAGACAGAGAGGGAGTTCCCTGCTCTGGTCATTTTTGGCAGCTCGTTCCACCAATGTGGAACTACAAATGAGAATAGCCTGGATTGCCGTGGCTGTATGGCCGGCAGAGCCAGGCAACGCTCATTTGACGAGCGCAGCATCCGGGGGGCAACATGTGCTCTTACAAGAGCATTTAAGTAGGCGGGAGCATTCCCAGCAATCACTCTGTAGGCCAGCATAAGAGACTTGAACTTGATGCGAGCGGCTACAGATAACCAGTGGAGCTCGATGAGCAGCGGAGTGACATGTGCCCTCTTTGGCTGGTTGAACACCAGTCGCGCCGCCGCATTCTGTATTATCTGTAGTGGCTTCACCGCACAGGCCGGCAAGCCTGTTAAGAGTCGAGACGGGACATCACCAAGGTTTGTACCAGCAGTTCAGTGGCATATTGGGTCAGGTAAGGCCTAACTTTTCGGATGTTGAGTAGTGCGAAGAGGACGGTACCGGGAGACGGCGGCAACATGGTCCGAGAATGTCAGTTGGTCATCAATAATGACACCAAGATTCCTTGCAGCCTTGATAGGAACAAGGGATAGAGAGTCGATTTTAATATCAATGTTGTGATAAATACCTTGTTTGGCCGGGAAGACCAGCAGTTCCGTTTTCGCCAGATTTAGTTGAAGATGATAATCCTTCATCCATGTGGATGTCAGCGAGACAATCCGAAATCTGCGTCGAGACAGTGGGGTCGTCGGGCGGGAAGGACAGATAGAGCTGAGTATCATCCGCATAGCAGTGATATGAAAAGCCATGTGAGCGGATGATCGGGCCCAGTGAGGTGGTGTATATGGCAAAGAGGAGGGGTCCTAGCACCGAGCCTTGGGGCACCCCTGTGGTGAGGTTGTGAGGCACAGACAGCTGGCCTTGCCATGTCGCACTGAACGAGCGCCCAGTAAGGTAAGATTCGAACCAGGAAAGTGCACTGCCCGTTATGCCCATACTTGAGAGTATGGACAGGAGTATGCTGTGATTGACAGTGTCAAAAGCAGCTGATAAGTCTAGCAGAATGAGAACCGAGGATTCGGCAGCAGCTCTAGCAGTTTTTAAGGCCTCTGTCACAGACAACAGGGCTGTTTCGGTGGAGTGACCACTTTTGAAGCCAGATTGAAGTGTATCGAGAAGGTTGTTTCTTGACAGGTATTCTGTAACCTGTCTAGAGACCGTCCTCTCTAAGGTTTTGGAAAGGAATGGGAGGAGAGAGACCGACCGATAGTTTTCTACTTGATTGGGATCAAGTGAGGGTTTTTTGAGCAGTGGTGCGACCCAAGCCACTTTGAAAGCGGAAGGGAAAGTGCCGGAAGTTAGGGAAGAATTAATCATATGTGTGATTGCCGGGGTGATAGTCGGTGATATGGCTTGAAGGAGGTTAGATGGGATCGGATCTAGCGGACAGGTAGTAGGACGGCTACATGTTAGTAGTTTAGATACCTCACTTTCAGCGAGGGGGGTGAAACCAGGGAACGATGAGCCTAGGGCTGGAGAAGACAGGTTGTGAGTAAGTTGTTTAGTGAATTGGCTGCTGATGGCTGCCACTTTGTTAGTAAAAAAGGAGGCAAGGCAGTTAGCAGTGAGGTTAGTAGCTGGGGGAGGTGGTGGAGAGTAAAGCAGAGACTTGAAGGTGGCGAATAACTTACGTGTGTCTGTGGCACCATTGATCCTATCGTTGAAGAAGGCCTTCTTAGCAGCAGTGATGCTGGAAGAGAAGGGGGACAGCAGTGTCTGGTAGCTTGCAAGATCTTCAATTGTTTTGGATTTTTGCCATTTCCTCTCGGCTGCTCTGAGGTCAGTGCGCGTTGTCCGGAGGGTGTCAGTCAGCCAAGGGTGCGACTGGGTTGATCGAGCAGGTCTGGTGGATAGTGGACACAGGCTATCCAGACATGAGCTCAAGGTGGAGCAGAGAGAGTCAGTGGCACCATAAAAACCTAGAGGTGTTTCTTAATGAAATCAAACAGTGGATGTCTTGTAATTTCTTGCTTCTCAACACTTAGAAAAGAGATACTGGTTATTGGTCCCGCCGGACACAGGCACCTGTTGAAGGATACCACTCTGAACTTTAATAGCTGTACTATTACCCAAAGTAACTCAGTAAAAACAATTGGAGTTATATTTGATCCCACTCTCTCATTTCAACTGCAGATTAAGACATTACCAGAACTGCATTCTTTCCTCTTCACAATATTGCTAAGATAGGGCCATTCTATCCATGAGTGATGCGAAGACCATAGTCCATACATTTGTAACATCCTGTCTAGATTAATGTAATGTGTTGCTCTCTGGCCTTCCCATGTCTAGAATTAAAAGCCCTTAGTTGGTACAAAACGCTGCATCTACAATCTTGACCAGTATTAGAAACTTTGATCATATTACCCCAATACTGGCTTCCTTGCAATGGCTCCCGGTTTACCTAAGATGTGACTTTAAGGTTTTGATACTTACCTATAAAATAGTACAGGGCCTATCACCTTCCTATCTCACTGACTTAGTGGTACCTTATATACCATCTCAAGCCTTACACTCACAACATGCTGGTCTTTAAGCGATTCTGAGAGTTAAAAAGTAGTTTGCTGGTTCATGAGCATTCTCTCTCCGGGCCCCGCTACTCTGGAATACTGTACCTGCGGAAATCCGAGCTGTGACTTCTGTTGAAATGTTTAAATCAAGGCCCAAGACAAATTTTTACAGTCTTCATTTTGGTTAACCACACCCGTCCTATTAGCTTGCCTTTCACCCTGCCTTCACCCTTAAGCACTGATCCATATCGTTTGCACTCTTTTGCTCTGGTCAGGCTGGTGCAAGCTACTTGGATCGGGACGGATGAGGACCACATTCAAGGAGACATCTACCTGCGGCGCTCTCCACCAGCAAATAGACTCGCATACTGTTTACAGTAGTTTTGACATAACATTGTTTAGAGGTACAATATACGCCACAAGCATCGTCAACATCACAACCTTCACAACCTTCCACGATAACAACCATAATTTCCCTTCATAAACCTATGGTAGCACGCTCATTATCACGCCCCCTTACTCTTAGACTTGGTTAAGTCAGGGACACTGCAGTCCTCTTATTGGGGGGGTGCTGTTATCTTTAGAAATTATTTTAAAAGCACTCCCATCTAACATAGCAGTTTCGCATCATTTGAACATCTTGATTTTATGTTCAATTCTAAGGACCCCGTCATAATTTTAATAGTTTACAGACTGCCTTGACCAAATATTTAACCAAGGAGTTGCTGAGTTGTTATATCAATTTATGTCAAATTATGACAAAATTCTGATTTTAGGTGATTTTAACATACATGTCTGCTGACCCAGCCAAACTTTAATTACTTATTTTATGGAGGTTCTCGACTCTTTTAACCTCCCTCAAGCAGTACGAGAACCTACACATTCTGAGGGCCACACCCTTGACTGAGTACTGTACAGTGGTCTCAGCCCTGAAAACATTGAGACAAAGGATATCTGTGTGTAAGATCACAAAGAGGTTTTATTCAGTGTGGTCACAATTTTTTATCATTCACAATCCTGTCTGCCGCCATGTTTTTAACTCTATGTCAGCGAGCAAGTTTTCTCAGCTTTTAATTTCTGCTGCTTTGCCTTTAACTGCCATTTATCAAGATTTTAACACAGAGGAGCTTGTCTCCATTTTAATGACGTGTCTGACTTCCCTGGACTCTGTCACCACATACAAAGACAAAAGTCAAACAAAACATCACAGCCCTGGCTAAATTAATCCACCCAGGACCTAAAAAGTGTAGGAAGAGAAAGTACCGGAAATGGAATTAACCACGTGCAGCCTCGATATTATCCCCACCACATTTCTTAAAGAGGTGATTGACACAATTGGACCCAGTATATTATCAGTTATAAACAGCTCCCGGGAGAAAGGCATTTTTCCTTCTGCTTTTAAACATGCTGTGGTCCATCCTCTTTTAAATAAACTGTGGTGGATGGGGTGGCTTGAGTAGCCACAACTGATGCTCATTGGTTGGGCTAACGAGCATCAGGCTTAAAAACCCCGTCCACACACTCAGTCAATAATCCAGAAATATGGACAATTACAAAGCGGCATCATACAATCTGCGAAGGGAGGTGAAGGAAGCTAAACGGATGTACAGAGAGACTGTGGAGCTACAGATGGAGCAACGGGACACCAGACGCTTGTGGCAGGGGCTGCAGACTATAACAAACTACAAGAGCAGCGCCTCCCCAGCCACGAGTGTCGTCGCCTCCCTAGCCAACGAACTGAACTCCTTTTATGCGCGGTTTGAGTCTGGCAACAGCACCGCTAGCTCGCCGGCTAATTGAAGTGACACTGCTGGGGATGAGTGCGCACTCTGTGTCTGAGCATGATGTCAGAAGGGCTCTAATGCGGGTGAACACCAGGAAAGCTGCGGGCCCAGACGGCATATCTGGGTGAGTACTGAAGACCTGTGCTAACCAGCTAGCCCTAGTGTTCACTACAATATTCAACATCTCCCTGGCTGAATCAGTGGTCCCGTCCTGCTTCATGAGGTCCACCATCGTTCCTGTCCCGAAGATCTCCTGCCTGCCTGAATGACTACCGTCCGGTGGCCCTCGCCTCGGTGGTCATGAAGTGTTTCGAGAGGCTGATTAAGGATTATATCTGCGCCTCGCTCACCGCACCTTGGACCCATTGCAGTTCGCGTACCAGCAGAACAGATCCACCGATGACGCGGTTTCCAAGGTACTGCACACCACGCTCACACAACTGGATGGCTGGAAGGGGGCCTACGTGAGATTGCTGTTCATCGATTATAGTTCAGCTTTCAATACCATAGTCCCCACCAGACTGGCTGTAAAACTGAAGGAGTTTGGACTGAATACTCCGCTGTGTGCCTGGATCCTGGACTTCCTCTCAGTCCGGCCCCAGGTGGTTACAGTGGGGAAGCACATGTCCGGCTCCCTCACTCTGAACACAGGATGCCCCCAGGGCTGCGTCCTCAGCCCCCTACTGAACTCTTAAGGCGTGGATTACAACCGAGGACGCACGCGTCGCTAGTGATTAATGGGATTTCTGTCGACAGGGTGAGCAGCTTCAAGTACCTGGGATTCCACATCACAGAGGACTTAACATGGACTTTACATACAGACACTCTGGTGAGCCTCACCTCAGGCAGCTGAGGAAATTCTGGATCTTGGTGAGGATCCTCAAGTCCTTCCACTGTGGAGCAGTGGAGAGCATCCTGACAGGCAACATCACTGCCTGGTTTGGGAACTGTACTGCTCACGACAGGCGGGCCCTGCAAAGGGGGTGCATTCAGCTGAACGTACCACTGGAACTACCCTCCCCTCCCTGCAGGACTTATACACCAGGAGGTGTAGTAGCAGAGCCCGCAGGATCATGAAGGATCCTCATCACCCCAACAACGGACTGTTACAGCTGCTGTGGTCAGGCAACGCCTCAGCAGTCACACAGTGAGAACAGAGAGACTGAGACAGAGTTTCCTCCCACAAGCCATAAGAACTGTCAATGCTGACCTCACCAGGGGTCCTTCACAGAGCCACACACATAGACTCCACTACTTTATTGTAGTGTATGTAGCATACTGTACAGCATACTGTGTCACTGCGAGCACCTTGTGTCGATTACGCACATTTTGGTATTTTTTAGTATTTATAGAGCTTATTGTGAGTAATCACCGGGTGTCATGACATTTCACTGCATATATGTATGAACGTATGTATATGTATGTGACAAATAATCTCTTGAACTTGAACTTGAACTTGAACTTGTTCTGGGTTGTTCGGTGTTACCGTATTGCTGCGCCGTACTGTTGTATACTGTGCTGTATATCTCACAAACACTACCTCACTTTATTCACATGCCACTAAAATGCACATATCTGTATATACATAAATAGCCTACACCATATACATAAGTCTATCCCATATACATACATACAGCCTATTCCATTTATCTATTTTATACCCCTACCCTGCATTACCTCTGAGTTCTTATTTTATTTTATTCTGTATATTTGATTTTATTCTATAGTATTCGACTTACTGCATTACTGTAAAGCTCTAAAGCCAGATTGGAAAGATGTTATTATGACACATAAAAGCCAAAAGCTGGGTTAAAACCAGCTTCTCTGAAACCTTTGAAAGAAATGGAAGTTTAGAAATGGGTCTAAAATTGTTAAGAATAGAGGGATCAGGGTAGGTTTATTTGGCAGACCCGGGGGCGGGGTCATGCGGGCTCTGGGAGGCGAGGGGAAGTCAGTGTAGTAGGCTGGCGCTCCCTGCCTCGGTGCCAGCTGTGGCCAATTGAATGACTGGCCAATCACGACAGCTGGGAAGCTCCTTATGTCTGGTTTCTCTTGCAGTGAGGGGATGGCAGAGGGACCGCACGGGAACTTGCAGCGGGACGAACCGTGGGAGCCAGTCTATAACAGCACCTTCGTTATTGTGTGGACGGGACTTGAACCGTGCCGGCGCTTCAGCCCAAAAAACTCTGTGTCACGCGTCCTTGGGGGAGCCAGGGGCAGCAGCATGCGCTACAAGTAGCGTAGTTGACAGGATCGGCCGGCGCTGGTGTAGGCCAAGGCTCGGAATCGCTGTGGGTGTCCCTCCGATGTCAGCCCAGCCGGTCTAGGATCGCCTTCCTCACCACCTTATCATCGAGGCAAGCAGGGGCCGGCAGGCTATGGGCCGCCTGTTGCGCTTCCCCCCCTAAGCAGCGGGAGCAGCCGCAGGGTGGTTTCTTACCCGGACCACCCACCCACAACCGCCGATAGTTCAAGGGTGGCGAGGAAGGCTACGGCGTCGTCCTCGCCTGTCATCCGGTGCAGCGCGACCGGGGCTGGAGGGTCCGGACGCCGCTCGCCGCTCGTTGGTGGGTATTCCCGGAGCAGCTCCCGGAGCAGCTCCTGGAGCAGCTCCCGCAGCGCTTCGTGGTCCGCCTCCTGTGTCCGCGTTATTGTCCAGAGCGTCTGGGTCTGTTGCTGCAGTAGGATTGTTTGCGCCTCCTGCATCTGGGCCAGGTGGCCGACCAAGTTTTGCAGCTGGGACCGCTCCATCTTGTGCATTCTTCCTTAAAATCCTACCGACTACGCCTTTTGAAGTGCGGCCGCTACCCCCGGCTCCCCCAAGGACGCGTGACAGTTTCCCGTGCTGAAGCGCCGGCACGGTGGGGTTTTATTGCACACACTGTTTCAATGGTTCAAGTGCTGTTATAGACTGGCTCCCATGTGTCCCGCCACAAGTTCCCGTGCGGTCCCTCTGCCATCCCTTCACTGCAAGAGAAACCAGACATACGAAGCTTCCCAGCTGTCGTGATTGGCCAGTCATTCAATTGGCCACAACTGGCACCGAGGCAAGGAGTGCCAGCCTACCACACTGACTTCCCCCCGCCCCCGAGTCTGCCACATAAACCTACCCTGATCCCTCTATTCTTAACAATTTTAGACCCATTTCTAAACTTCCATTTCTTTCAAAGGTTTCAGAAAGGGTGGTATCAACCCAGCTTTTGGCTTTTATGTGTCATAATGGCATCTTTCCTGAAATTCCAGTCTGGTTTTAGAGCTTTACATAGCACAGAAACTGCTCTCCTCAAAGTAACCAACGATATCCTTTTCGCAGCTGACGGGGGAAAGTGCAATCTTAATTCTTTTAGGTCTAAGTGCAGCCTTTGACACTGTAGATCATGGCATTTTAATTGACCGTCTTTATACCTGGGTTGGCATCAAGGACACTGCACTTGGCTGGTTTCATTCCTACCTTTTAGAAAGAAGCTTTGTGGTCTCCATAGGTAACGACTCATCCTCTACAACTCACATTACCCGTGGTGTACCGCAAGGTTCTATTTTAGGTCCAATTAGATTTTCTATTATCTATGTGCTGCCTCTTGGCCAAATTATCCAAAGACACAATGTCTCTTTTCATTGCTACGCAGACGACACACAGATATACCTTCCTCTGAGACTGGTGACCCAAACAGCCTAGCTGTTGTTGTATATTGTCTCAATGACATCAACCATTGGATGGCACAGAATTTTCTTCAACTCAATAATTCAAAATCTTAAAACTTGGGAGTACTGTTTGACTCTGACCTAAACTTTGAACAAGAAATTAAGAAAATTGTCGATTTCAAGAATCAAAACAATACTATCACACAGCAACCTGGAAAAAGTTATCCGCGCACTAGTTTTCTCATGATTAGACTACTGAAACTCCCTCCTTTCTGGCATCAACCAAAAGTCACTCTCTCTCAGCTAGTTCAGAACGCAGCAGATAGGCTTCTTACCGGTTCCAAAAGAGGACATCACATCACCCCAATCCTGGCTTCTCTCCATTGGCTGCCTGTTCTTTTTTGTTCTATTTTATTTTTTACTTATTCATTTATTTTTATTTTTTGCCTTTAATATATTACTATTTCTTATTATCATATTGTATCTATTGATTTATTTTTTGTCTCTTTATCCACTTTAACATTTTAATGAAGGGGAAGGTCTACAGGATGGTAGTGAGACCAGCTATGTTGTACGGTTTAGAGGCGGTGGCACTGAGTTGAGGATGTTGAGATTTTCATTGGGAGTGACAAGGATGGACAGGATTAAGAATGAGTACACTAGAGGGACAGCTCAGGTTGGACAGTTTGGTGAAAAAGTGAGAGGCCAGATTGAGATGGTTTGGACACGTGTGTAGGAGAGATGAGAGCTACATTGGGAGAAGGATGCTGAGGATGGAGCTGCCAGGCTAGAGGAGAAGAGGAAGGCCAAGGAGAAGGTTTATGGAATTAGTGAGGGAGGACATGCAGGTGGTTGGTATAAGGAAGGAATAGGCGCAGAACAGAAGGTATTGTAGGTAGATGATCCACTGTGGCGACCCCTAACAGGAGCAGCTGTAAGAAGAAGACGATTTAATTCCTGTTTATTAATGTTACTTTGCCTTTTAAATTCATGATCTGAACACTCTGCTTTTATTTCCTCTTTCAAAGCACTTTGTAAACTGTGTTTTTAAAGGTGCACTATAAAAAGCTATTATTATTATTATTATTATTATTATTATTACTACAATATCCTATGATTTGTCATATTATATTATTATTCTAGCCCACTCGGCATCCATTGCATCCTGAAAGGGGGATTCCTCCTTCTTGACTTGACTTGATATGCCAAGATGTAATGGGAACAGTATAAGTGACATGGCAGAGAAGGTGACCACCGAGAGCTCTGGCGTCGTTGGGTTTCGACAGAGGCTCCCGGGGAATGTAGTTTGGATTGGATTGCATGGCTCACCAGCACTCTCTGGTTGACTGATGAGCCCCTCCTTTTACAGGACAGTTGGACATGTAATGTCCCCCCTGGCCACAGTACAGGCAGCAGTTCTCCCTCCGGCAGTGCTTTCATTCTGCTGACAACAGCCTGGTCCTGCCGAGCTGCATGGGCTCTGCCGAGTTGCTCGAGGTAGGATCCGGCAAGGAAGGAGGAGGCGATGCTGATGATTGCGGAAGACCTTGGGAATGACTGGTCAGCGCCCTCTCACACCTCCGCTCTGACTCAGAAAGGATGTGAACCTATAAGCGCGACACAAAAACCATCAGGTATGAAGTTAAAGTCCACAAGGTTCATTCCATAAAACAGGCAGGGGTCAAAACCAGAAGATCAGTCAGTGAAGGCAAACTTAAATGACAGGGAACAGATAAAGAATCAGGGTCCAGGGAAACTTGCAGAGAATCAGAGTCCAGGGAATCAGGCAGAGGTTTGGATGGAAGGTACAGGAAGGAAGGATGGCAAGATTATGTACATCATTTTTTCGAGAGCTCATTTATTTTGCTAAGTAAACAGCTCCACCATTTTAATAAAATAAAAGTACACATGGCACCATCCATCTATATAATGTATATTAAATATGGAAATGGAGAGAGGTTTGAAGTGTTTGCCTCGCCCACAATGTCAGTCGATTTTGAGCCATCAACACCCACAAACGGCAGGGGCACAGAAGCCCCGTTGCCAGCGGTGTGACCGTATGGCAACAAGACAGGAGCTACTTGGTTTCACACTGCAGCCCCGTCGCCGGCGGTGTGACACTAGCTTTATGAGGGAATAAGCTGCAGGCAGGGGAAACCAGGCGAAGGGAAGGGAGTGACAGCAAAGCAAAAGGGATTGGGCGGATCCAAAATGACATGGAGGTGAGTGACATGGCATAAGGAAATGACCAGATGAAAATAAAACATGAAAACAAATATAAATTCTGACATCAGGGAGGATTCATGACGCATGCATTTTATCATTTTGTTCAGTGTTTTATAGACTCTTTTGCATCCCTGTACATCAACCCTTTTGTCTATTTTTACGTAAGAGACTAGAAAGTGGAAGTGGCTTAATTTTCACTCACCAGGTGTGAAGGCAACCTACTGTTACTCGTTTGTACTGCAGCAATTTCAAAAAGTAGTACTAAATGAAATGGGATTGTAAAAGTTCCGCCTGCCACTTGGCACCCGAGTGGCATTTTCAAGGCCCTCCAACACAGAGACACAGGCAATAGTGTTGAAACGTACTAGTTTATTGGAGAAAGTGGGCAAGATGGAACAAGCCCAGAGCAGATGGAAACATGTCATGACAAATGCTCTTCCCCTGTGTGGGGGGGCGGATGGGTGATATAACCTATGCTTGTTGATTGCTCTGATGAGCAAGAGGCGTACTGACACCCCTTATCCCGGGCCCAATTAACTAGACCCAAGACAGGTGTGGCTGCTTAAATCACACTACCCCCACAACACATACCTCCAACAACAAACTGAGGCCAGAAAAAAAATACAATCAATTTGCCTGGACACTGAAACAGGGTTCCCATACCTGAAAATGACCAGACTCTGAAACATGGTCTCCATACCGTAACATAATAAAAGTCCGGACTCTGAAACAAGGTTTCCATACCTTAAATAATCAAAAAATGTCCACTAAAATGGAAACAGTCCCCTTTCCCAGAGACCTGGTTCCCCGGAACAGCACGGTCCATGGCACCTGTGCTGGCTGGTGGAGGTGTAGCCGTGCTTGGCTGTTGCGGGGACTTTTTGGAGGGGTGGTCTGGCTGCGGGGGTGCTGGATGGTCTCTACAGTGGCTGCTGTGAGAAGCGGATAGCTGTAGGCGGTTACCCAGGGTTGTTGCCGCAGCTACTTCTCCCCCGGTCCTCTGCCGGACACCCTGAGTGCTGCTGCTGCCAGATGGGAGAGAGTTGGTGTTCAGAGAGACAGATGATGAGGTTGAAACACATCAGTTTTATTGTAGCGGGTGGGCTCGGGGGAACAAGCCCGGAGCTGATGTACATGCATCTGCTCCTCTCCTGTGTGTGTGTGTGTGTGTGTGTGTGGGGATGGGGATTTTACCTGTTGCTCGTTGATCACACTAACGAGCGACAGGCATACAGCCACACTGATCCTGGGCCCAGTTACCTAGACCCAAAACAGGTGTGGCTGCTCAAACAACACCACTCCCACACCACAGTACATTTCTCAACAGCAAAGCATTCAGAAAGGTTATGCTATGATGAATATGAATATGAATAAATATATATATATATATATATATATATATATAAATACTGTATATGTGTGTGTGTGTGTGTGTGATCTTAACCAGCCTTTTCATTTTTAAAGGCCTGGATTGGACAGTGAACATATCCTTTACTTCCACAGGACTACAACATATTAAATAATAAACTCTTTTTGAAGAAAAAAGGTTTTTGAATATAACTAGCGAAACATTATGATTTTACAAATTGAGGATGGGCACAAAAATAGCTATCATTTCATGTATCATCTATAATGTTGAAACACACATATATGCTTTATAAAGTGTAATAATTCATAACAGAGGGTGTCAAGCTAATTCAATCAATCTTTGTAAAAAATCATAAAGGCACCAAAAAGTCTCCAGCTGCTTTGTTTTATGACCCCCCCTGCCAAAAAATGGCACATCCCACTCAATTTCAAAATACAGGTGCATACCATGAATATATCTCAAGTGGTTCCAGTTAAGTGAATGCCAAATGAGTCTTTCATACTTTCATCTGGTTGGGCGTTCTCACAGCTGACTCGTCAATATTCAAGCAGATTTTGCTTGTGCCGTGACTCAAAACGAAAAAGAAAATAAATTTGCAAACTGGGAATTTCAGCAGAGAGGCTATTCCTGTTTTTGCAACTTGCTTGCACATGGTGAGAAAAAAAGAGATTCCTCCTCTTTATTTCACAATATAATTGTGGCAGTTTCACCTTTCAGGGACCTCCGGCACAGAGACACAGACGACAGGGTTGTGGACACACCAGTTTATTGTAGAGAATGGGCTAGCTGGAACAAGCCCAGGAGCAGATGGACATGTGTCATAATAAGGGTTCCTCTCCTCAGTGTGTGTGGGGATGGGGTTTTACCTGTTGCTTGTTAGACCAACCAACGAGCAACAGGTATGCAGCCACTCTGATTCTGGGCCCCTATTACCTAGGCCCAGGACAGGTGTGGCTGATCAAACCACACCATCCCCACACCACAATAATCATTGTGTCAGTTTCATTTAAGTGGATGGTTTTTAAATATGGGAAATAACTACACTGGGCTATTGTGATATTGTGTTAAATCCAGTCAACTAAATTGAGGAGGAAACGAGACAAGCATCTGAGGAGAGGAGGTCAGGTAACGAAACAAAGTTGCCCTTTAAAGAACCTTGCTCTTTTAAGGTTCTTTGTGGGAACAAAGATAGTTCTTCTACCTTCATTACTGGCATGACAATTCTACTGAGTTTCCCTTTTTGCGGGTCAATCTAAATGGCTAAAAAAGTTAATTGGGAGGACTTTGCGTTATCCAGAATTCAGCAGCTAAGCTTCTGACAAAAATGAGATAGCGAGAGCTCAAGTTTTAGCTGCTTACTATGGAATAATCTGCCAGAGAAGAAGAATATTAGAGGCAGACCTCTGTAGGCACTTCAAGGAAATGCTCAAAACCTTTTTTTTCTTTTTGTACTAGCGTATTCCAATTCCAATTGGTGTATAGGTTTCCTTTCCTAGGTTGTTTCCTGTTGTGAATTGTACAAAAACAAAGCCGGGTCGAGTCTTGCTTGGCACGGTAATTGTGACTCTGATCGCTTGACTTAACTGGTTCAGTTTGAATTGTCTGAACAACTTTGAAACTTAACCATTCGCTGAGGAACGATCAAAGTAATTTCCCCCTAAGTAATTTCCCCCTGGGATTATTAAAGTATTTCTGATTTTGACTCTGATTCTGATTCTGAAGATCCTTCAAAGCCCAAAGCCCAGCTGAAATGAGTATCATATTTATACCTGTATTTATTAATGCGTTTTGCTTCATATGGAAGGAAAAGCTATACAAAGAAAATGTTGTCTTCTTCTTATTCTTCTTTTTCTTCTTCTTATTCTTCTTCTTATTATTAATGTTATTAGTATTTCAGGAGAACAATCAGAAAAATGTTTGCTCACACACTTCTCAGCCACAGTAGAAAGAATAAATGAGTATTACCCAACAGCATTTTAAGCTGCATACAACAACAGGTCCTTCTTGACCATGTTGAAATTTCACCATGTAGAATGTAATAACCCGTTTGTACAAGATCCCATTACATTGTTAATATTTTGATTATTTACATCCGATCCTTTCTCCTAATAGCCAATTGTATAGAAATATTTGCGTTGTGTTGTGTTTTGTGTCCAATTCTGAGGGACACAAAGGATGGAATGTAAAATAATAAAATGCAATTATATACTTCATAATTTCATTGTGGCCTCGAAAGACTCAAACATGCTAGTATGGTACATTTTATGCAGGCCTTGTTCGGTCCAACGGCATCAAATGTCAATTCAAAAGACTTAAGAATTAGAACTATCCGAGCTGAGGCGCACCTCATTTAGCAGTCTTCATAACGTCTGATTTATCATCGTACATGTTTTCTTGTGGTTTATTTCTCATAGCCAAAACACGTTTCCTGTGGAATAACTCCCCCTCTGAAACGTGTGTCTGTGTGTGTGTGTGTGTGTGTGTGTGTGTCTGTGTGTGTGTGTGTGTGTGTGTGTGTGTGTGTGTGTGTGTGTGTTATCTCTTTCTTCATGTTGAGGCATCTTAGAAAGAAAATACCCAAGAACAGGGAGACAGAGCACAGCCAGTCATACAGTGTGAAACATAAGGTAAGATGAAATTTCAATGTTTTGCGCCAAAAAAAGCATTGTGGTCGTCACCGTCGTTGTTTAATAGAAATTCCTTGTAGGGGCCTCAATGTGCTTGGACGGGGTATTTATTCGGATTGAGCCTACAACAGACGGTGGAGATTGCGTACCGTGGTCAAGATCCGATGTCCCCTTTGATTTGGGGGTAACTGACGTGTCTGAAAAATACTGTGTTATGGAAATGAACATAAGGGAATAAGAAACCCCGGGTGCCAAAATTCATTATCATCATCATTTAAATAATTTTGTGACAAAAACACATGTTTCACTATTGCGCATCGCATTCTCTACATCTTAAAAGTGTACTTTTAAATTGCATTTATCCGCGCACAATTTGAACAAAGTGCAAGTGTTGTCAAAGCGTCTGCGGGTACTTAAAATGTCTTGAATTCAGTGTTTATCAATACTAGGCTTTAAAAGTAGTAAATCGATTAAAATTTTGACTTATGAGATCTTAATTTCAGCATTCAAATATTTGGCCTGATTTGGTTCATCCATATATTTATTTTTGTCAAAATGAGAAAAGTTTTTCTGCATCAGAGTCAATATTCCTGATTTAATGAAACCCTAAGCTGAACTGAACCCAATCCCTACCTGCTTCATTTACCTGTTGGAAAAATACCTATTCTAATCCAACTCACTTATTTACCTGTACAGAGAAATCCAAGAAAATACTTTTACTTACTTTTCACAACAGTTCATAGAATCATCTAGTTTGTAATCTGCCCTGTTTCCACCTAATACTGTACTTATCTTTGCCCTGTACAAAATACAGTATATAGTTCCTACCTGCAATACTTTATTGAATAAGAGTGATTTGTCCAAAGATTTGTCTTAAATGTCACTTTTCATCTCATTAAAATTAGTCTTTAAAAAGTATTACATTTTGTAAAAAGTATACAATAAATTAAATTAAATTAAATTACATGAAATTACATCAAATTCAATTTAGAAAAAAACCCAATTGTGAAGCCACTGCCGTACTTGCAAACACAATGCACATATCACTAATTATTTAAAGATCCTGTGAATACTTTTATTATCTCTTAAATTTATTCAGGTGATGGGACATTTGCTCAGAGGAAGCTGACAGCCTTTAAACTTCAAACTTGTGTTAACTTCGGTCTGTCAGAGTGGAATAGACATTTTGGATACTAATACTAAAACCAGAAATGATACACTGTATCTTTAATCATTAACCATTCATCGCTTGCAGCAACCTTGCACAATCAATAGGATGCATGTGAATGTCCTTAACAATTACATTCTGAATAATGCCAACAATGAGAAAAAAGAAGAGAAAATTCTTATTATTCTTATTCTAATAAATCTGAAAATAAGTATTTTATTTTTATTCAAGGCGTGTTTTTTTTGGGTGTTCCCAAAAGTATACCTCTGGAAGCGCACGCATCATTTATCCATGCTTGAGAATATCCCTCAATGTGCTGATTTGGTTTTAGCCTTTTTTTCTCACCCATATTCATGTAGCCCAGTGACTCAAAAAATCTAAGTGCGATTATTACCATCCTTGGCAACTATGTTTTTAAAAAACTTTGATCGAGAAATAAAGGCTCAGTCATGGACGAGTAGAAATATGCATTTGAGGAATATACTTCTATTTTATGTGTTATGGTGGTTATAAAGATGGCTGAGTGAGTATACGCTATGTGAAAAGTAGTGGCCATATATTTCTGCCAAGACCCAAAAATCTGGATTTCATTTGCAAAAGGACTCTTGACTTTTTCATCACTTAGTTCAAATTTTGTCATTTAAATTGAAGGTAGTTAGTCTTTGTAATTGCATGTAATCTCTTTAAAGTCTGTGTAGACTTTGTAATTGCATGTAATGTTTGTAATGTAGCGTAACTCAAAAACAAAAAATCAAATAACACAAATGCACCTTTAATAAGACTATAATTGATTTATTTATCAGACTGTCATCAGATTCACATTTTAATCCAACCAACTCTATTCCCTTTGCTCCAACCTCGTCAATTATATTATTTTTAGGTTACCCCCCCCCCCCCCCCCCCCCACACACACACACACGCACGCACGCACATTTATTTCAAAGTTTCAGTTTTAGCAAGATGTGTGTTATTTGAGAGATACAAGTGAGTAATAGAATCCCACAACTTTGAAGTGAGACATTCTAAATTTCCATGTAGTAATGTAGTTTTTTCTGGAAAATTCTGATTTAAGCAAATTTGTGGCAAATATGTTTACCTCCCTCAAAATTGAGTTCTGGTTTGAAGTTCACATCATCAACCTTCCACTGCCAAAAGTCAATGGTTAAAATGTCGGAATTTATAAATAACCTTCTGGGATTTGTATACCTTTGTTAGCAATAAACTTAAATTAGACTTAGAATCTGACATGGAGGAAAATAGGCCAGTTTCACTTTCTCCTAAATTTCTGTTTCTGACTGCACACATTTGCAATATACACGCTCTGCGAATTCAAGACATTTTCTTATTTACTCTGAGGAAATGCAAGGTTCCCCACCGCCTCAAAGTAGTCTCTGATCTTGCAAGAAGTCAAATGTTGGTAGCAACACAATAGGCACACTAGAAGCAACTTTAAGAAGTACGTCTACGTTTTTTACCATTCCAGTAATTTCCTTAAATTGGGTTTTTGCCTTTCTTATTCAGAATATATTCTAGACTAGGATGAAGATCAGAATTTTGGCTTTGTTCTATGTCCATTTACTCAATGAAAATAGTTACGTGTTCACTGACAATGGATCCATATTCCCCAGCCTATCCAAGGAAGCCAGAATGGTGCATATAGGCATATACTGTATTTGTTTCAGATTCGGCAATAGGGATTGTATGTGGGGTGAAGGGAAACTATTTGGATGTTAAACTTGTGTTGGATTTGTGCTCAACCTAAAGCTAGATAAACTGTGGAGGCAGTATTACTGTATGTGTGTTATGGCAGCATGGTGGCTCAGTGGTTAGCACTGCTTCCTCACAACACAAACCCGGCTGGAGCCTTTTATGCATGGAGACAGATGCATGTTCAGGGTCACACTCCTGCCAATGCCCTTGAGCCAAGCCACTAGCACCGGAAAAATTTGAATTTATATTTGGTCTATGCTTTCTAAATAAAACGCTGCACAGTCTTTGTGGCTTTCATTGATCAGATGTCTTTGACTAAGATCAACAAATGGGAACGCATGACATAAAAGGTGTCACGTTGCAAAAAAAAACACTTTCATAGACACTCTGACGCAACAGGGACGCTGTTGTTGGTTCTGTGGCGTGTGCTGCTATCATTGTAGCCGGAATTTGCAGCTGTGCATAACCACAGCGTTTCTCTCGAGGCACAAGACAGTGTTTTGAACTTCTGGTACCTTTTTACTCCTGATAAGAAAGCAAAGGCACGCAAATATTTCAAACTCCCGAATAGATTGCATACACAATGCTTTGAGTAATTATCAAAGCCTGCAGCACAAGATAAAGAACAGAGGCAGTTGAGGCAGTTGTAAATGTCAATATATTGAGTTAATTGTTGGAAATACTTATGTGGCAGTTGACAGTCGAATACGCCACCCAAGTGGCGTATTCAGGACCCTTAAGCACAGAGACACAGACAAAGGGGTAGAAAACACACAAGTTTATTGTGAAGAGGGGCCTTGATAGAACAAGCCCCCGAGCAGATGGACACAGTTCACGACAGGGCTGCCCCTCCTGAGTGTGTGTGAGGATGGGGGTTTTACCTTTTGCCCGTAAGACCAACCAATGAGCAACATGTATGCAGCCACTCTGATCCTAAGTCCTCAGTTACCTAGATCCAGGTCAGGTGTGGTTGCTCAAACCACGCCATCCCAACACCACTACTGTACACTTTTAATATAGATAATGCAACTGTGAAATGTCTTTCAAGATCTGAATAGAATCATGAGGAAGTCTCTTGTCTTAAAGATGGTTAAGAGTGCACTCCTGTAACTGGCAGTGACAGCAGTGACTTGAGATGGCCAGATACTCTTGTGATCAGTCCTCGACTAGTCTGGGACTTGCCAGAATATCAGGTTGGTTTAATATTATAGTGTGTGTACTACTGGGATTGAAAAAAGTCTTTCAATGTGTGAAGCTGTCTTTTAAAAGTCTTTTGGTGTATCCCTGTAGTGGATCTCTCCTCAGGAATGCCAGAGACTACCAATGAGAGGCTGAGATGTGGGAGGGATGGCAGTGGACGGCACCCACAAAACCAAGCCGAAAAAACCCCCGAAGAACCACGTTCTTCTACTCTGCTTCAACCCAGGGAGTTAGTGTTGCCACCGACCTCTGGGGGACAGGTAATGGGCACTTCTCCCCTTCAGCATTTGCTACATCTGAGCAAAGAAAAAAAGCCAATGATAGGTCTTACTACCACGCTCCATTCTGCTGCTGTAATACTGTTAATGTAACCACATCCTTGTATTTTTTAAAGGATCAGATCTTTTTAAATGTTGTAGGGACTTCTATGATGAAGAAGAAAGTGCACTACACTGTACAGCTAGGTGGAAATTATGTGTTATTGAAAGCTACAAGACTGTGCGCACTTACAACACTTCTCGACACAACTGCAGAGGTTCATAACTTTTACTGCTTCATTGCCAACAACCTTCAGACAAATGGCGCAATTCATTATTTCCCTTTATAGCATTTAGATCATATTCCGATTCATTGCAACCATGTTGGGAAGTGGCAAATTTGTGCATCTGGTTACAACAGAGTTAAACATTGAATTTTGAATTATGAAAGCAGTATCTTGTGACTCTGATTCTATAAAGACTATTTTACTATGTTACTAGTAAAGTAACTAAACAAGGCAAAATATTTATCTGAATCTGATAACTGCAAAGTCACAAAGATACCAGTTCACTACATTGAGTACACATGTAAGACTAGTTTGTACTTATTTGGACAAGAAGTTACGGAGAATTCAAATGGAAACCCAAATTTTCTTTTAAAGACAACAAAATGTTGACGGAGCGCCATGTTGTTTTTCAACTGTCAAAACCTTCTGAAATGTCCCAAAATAATTCACCCTTAAGGATTATTTTTCAATTCCCAGGTAGAAAAACAACACCAACACAGATTTCTGTGATCGCTAATAAGGGAATGCTTGACATTACAGTTCATTACATAACATGATGTCATTTAGTGCACACTTTTGTCCAAAGCGATTTACAATAAGTACCTTTGTCACAGTAAAAACCAACTGTATGTCACAGCCAGCTAAACATTCTCTAGAAACAAGCAGTACTAGTAGAGTTAGAGAGTATTATTTTACATTTTATGTATATTTTTTGTAAAATATTTGGTAAAGTATGTTAAACAGTCAAAAGAAAAAATATGCTCAAGGGACAGGTCAGTGCAAGTAGATGTCTGATGGAACAGGCAGGTAGTCCAGCCATAGGCGCGTTGCAGTAGTCTAGTCGAGAAATGACAAGCACCTGAACCAGAACTTGTGTCACGTCCCTCGTGAGGTATGGCTGTATTCTTCAGATGTTGTTCAGGGAAAATCTGCAGGAGAAAGTTATAGCAGTGACAGGGGCAGAGCAGGAGAGCTTGTTTTCCAGAATTACATAAAGCTTCATGGTAGTCTGAGATGGAGATACTTTGGTGTTCTCAATGGTGATGGAGAGGTCTGTGTTAGGGCAGTCTTCCCCAGGGTGAAGGAGGAGCTCTGTCTTGTCGAGGTTGAGCTTCAGGCGTTGCCCAGACATCCATGCATTAATGTCTTGAAGACATGCAGAGATGCGCCTCTCAATATCCCAATATTCTGAAGAGGGAAAGGTGAGATAGTGTCATCAGCATAGCAGTGGTAGGAGAAGCCATTGAAGATCACGTCACCAAGGGATTTACTATACAAGAAAAACAGTAGAGACCTTAGGGCCGAACGCTGAGGGAGGGAGGGAGGGAGTCCCTATTACATTTCACTGCATATATGTATGAAAGTATGTATATGTATGTGACAAATAAAAAATCTTGAATCTTGAAATGTTTAGGGTGCAAGGTTTGGATAGGGATCGTCTTCATGGGACCTGTATGAGAGATTGACCAAGTATGATGTAATCCAGGCGTGCACAGATTCTGTAATTCCAAGTTCAGAGAGGGTGGAGAGAAGGATTTGGTGGTTAACTGTGTTGAAGGCAGCAGACAGATCTAGGAGAATCAGGAGAGATGAGAGGGATGAAGTCTTGGCAGTGTGGAGAGCCTCGATCACAGCAAGGTGAGCAGTCTCGGTGGAGTGGTCATTCTTGAGGCCAGACTGAAGCGGGTCAAGGTGGTTGTTCTGAGAGAGGTAGAGAGAGTGGATTGGCGACGGCTCACTCGAAGGGCTTGGATAGAAAGGAGATAAGTTACACAGGTCTGTAGTTCTGGAAAAAAGCTGAGTTGTGGGATGGTTTCTTGAATAAAGGCAGACTTCAGGGCAGTAACAGAGCCAAAGGAGAGGGAGGAGATGATGACTTTAGTGAGGAAGGGCAGGATGTCCGGTGGGATGGTTTGGAGGAGAGTGGAGGGGATCGAGGAGGCAGGTGGTGGCTCGGTTGGATTGGACGAGTGTCAAGACATCTTCTGAGAGAGGATCGGAGGATGCAAGCCCAAAGGGGGGAAGTGACGAGTTGGGTTCGAGATGAGGAGAAGAAGTCAAAGAAAGTAGGAGATTGTAGTGTCTCTGGTTGGATATTGAAGTCCCCCAGGAGAACAAGCGGAATGCTGTCTTCAGGAAAGTGGTGAGGAAGAAGTCCATCTCATCAAGAAAGTTGCTGAGCTGTCCAGGGGGGCAGTAAATCACCACAATATTGAGTTTTGACTGGATGAGATACTGACACAGCATGGAATTTGAATGCGGAGACTGAAAGGTGTGACAGCGCAGGAGACATTATAAGTCCACTCAGGTGAAATGAGGAGTCCCGTGCCACCTCCACGGCCGGTGGGCCTGGAGGTGTGAAAAAAACAAACTACCCAGCTAAGAGTGCCTCTGGTGTTGCAGTGTTTGATGTGATCCAATTTCCATCAAGGCTAGGAAGAGGAGGGATTCAGACCGTGCACAGGCAGTTCCAGAGTCCTCCGGTGTGGTAGGGGCTGCTAGAGAGGGTTTGGTAGATCAGGTTCGAAGGGTTTCTGCACCTGGACCTTCTAATTTTGAGTGATAGTTGTGACAGGGATGGGCGTAAGACACATACTGAAGTAAACAGGAAGAGAGTAGAAGAGTTTCTTGTTCTTCTGCGGATGGAGGTAGGTTAGTGAATCCTCAGTGGTCGTCTCTCAATGGATTCTCACAGGTAGACTGCCTAGACTTTGTGTGCAGAAGCTAATGCTGTAGGGTGACTTGGTGGACAAGTACACATTCACCAAATGGAGATAGGCCCCTCCCAGCAATTAGCTACTACTTCACACCCACTGACAGTTCCTTAACAATGTAAAACAACACAGCTAAATGAGTTTCCTTGGGCAACTAGTACAGATTAAACACAGATTTTACTAAACAACAGATAGAATATAACAATGACCCACGTAAAGACGTATGGATTTTGTTTAACATAATTTTTATTTTTAAAGCACACCTTACTCTTTTTTCTTTCCTCATAGAGTTACAATGACGTCAGCTGCAGAATACATCCAGCCCCTGCTCTGCCATCCCACATCCAATACAGACCTTCCGTCTTACGCCAGGGCACCCAGTCAAGCAGCTCCCCTGCTTCAAGATGTCGACTTGGTAAGCACATGGTTGGACTGTCCCTTATAGTGTGACAGTGGCAGCACATGTTTTCTACAATGTCAAATGCAAGCAAATGGGCTTCTCAGAAGAGCTGCACTGTAAGTGGAATTTCTATTTGAAAAATAGCAAACATATCCTTTAAAGGTGCAGTGTGTAGAATTTAGTGGCATCTACTGTAGCGGTTAGGTTGCAGAAAGCAACCATCTGACTGATGGCAGTGCAACATGGTGGTCTCCATGGAAGAGACGGTGGCCGCGAAACTAGCCAAAAATGTGAATGGGCCTCTCCAGTGTTTGGTTTGTCCGTGTTAGGCTACTTTAGAAGAAACATGGCGGTGCAGCATGGCGGCCTCTGTAAAGCATACCCGCACCCATGTAGATAAAAACGGCTCATTTGAAGGTAATGAAAACAGGATTCTTACTTTAATGGGATTATACACTAACTAAAACATACTTCTGAATATTATATTCCATTTCTGTCAAGTCTGTTCCGTAAATTCTACACACTGCACCTTTAAGTATTTCTGAGCATATTATACTAATAGTTTAGTTTTAGCTTTTGGGGAAATAGTTTCTAGAAAAATATTTACAAATCAATGATTAATCTTAATCTTAATATTGTTAAGTCCTACGCAAACTCTTACCTGTGCTAGAGTTTATTTCCAGCAGGTTATAGGGACATCTAGTGGACTCAATTCCATGCTGTTGAACAATTTTCAGCGGATCAATTAGAAAACCATTCGACAATGAAATGTTGCTCGTTAGACCAATCAACAAGTAACAGGTAAAAGCCCCATCCCTACACACACAGGAGAGGAGCCCCTGTCATGACATGTCTTCCATCTGCTCCAGGCTTGTTTCACTTTGCCGTTTCTCTGCAATAAAACTGGTGTGTTTTCAACCCCATTGCCTGTGTGTCTGTGTCGGAGGGCCCTGAAAAGGCCACTTGGGTGGCTTATGGCAAGCGGGTCTGCCACACTGTGCTCCAGTGTTATGGAGATCAGGCAATTGAGGATGTCTTTAAAACAGCTTTTGGTTCATCTTTCACCAATTTCCACTTCTACCTTGCAGAAAATGGTTCGTCCCAACTGGTTCCTATGTGCAAGGTTGAGGTGCAGGTGGATGCAGCTCAACATGGACAGTCATCTCCCATGCATGCTGGCTCCTCTCCCAGGCTAACTGGTCACTCCCTGCCCCCAAGAAGAGGCAGTCCAAAGCAGAACTCCATGGAGTCCAGGGTGCACGATGAGTGAGTTACTTCTGGTTAAATATACTCCACTATTTTAGGCAATTCCAATTTTTTTGTCTATCTTACGCATGAAGATCATTACCAATTTTATCCCTGTGTGTCCAGTACCGAGATAGCGATGGTCTACATGGTAATTATGTTAGCTGTTATATGTAAGACTGCAGAAGGAATCAACTAGCCTACCTCTGGTAAAATTAGAGAAATACACCTTCTAGTATCTCAAAAGCTGAGTGATTTCATCCGATGTTTATCAACTACTGCGCCATGCTGCACTAGTGTGTCGTGAGAGCTCGCTAAGTGTGCCATGAATTATTTTTAAATTCCACTTAAAAAAAATAAAATAATTATATATATATATATATATATATATATATATATATATATATAATCGAAACAAGTGTTTTTGTTGCAAGATCAAAATTGCAAGGCTGTACTAATGCATCAGTTCCAGCCAGCATACCAACTCTGTGTTCATCAGAACAAGCCCAAGGTTTCACTGAAATTGAGAACTATTAGTAGTGGTTATTGAGTCACTCAAAGTGACTGGTCAATAAAGTTTCAAGAGTTGTTACATTTTCCAACCCTTGGAAACGTTTGTTTGATTCAGTTGGTTTACTGCACGACGAGTGAGGAATGAATTGGAAATTAAGTCTTCCCCCACCATAGCCACTAGTGGGCGGGTGCCCTTTTATTGTGAATACCCGCCCACTAACCCCCCACACCATAACCTATCCACCCCATCACTGGGATAGATAACTGAGAAAACTGTTTTAAAACAAATTATTTGTGATATTTATGAAAACCCATGTTATTTACTACTACTCATTATTAGCTAATGAATTTAACCCAGAGTATATTTTTTGTGCGGTGGCCATTTTAAGATGAAATTTTCCATCCAGTGCATGTGTAATGGATGATTAAAAAAAATGCCCCTTTTGTGCCCTGGGGTAAATATGTTGTCTGGGGAGCTTAACATATTTACATTTCATTGTTTTATTATTATATTAAACGACGAAACGTCAAAGAAATGTATTCTTTGTTATTACAAATTCTGAAAATAAAAAGGCCAAATGGCACCCCTCTAATGGAATGACTTTAATGCCATATTTACGTATGACATCTCCTGCCGGGGATAAAGACTGAATAACAGGGGGCCAAGTACATACCCATGGGGGACCCCACAGTTGACTTTAGATAGTAATAATTTGTCAGAAATCACATTGCCATGGATTAAATGATATGTCCTCTCGAATAAAGCTAGAGCTAAACCAGACATTCACAATCTGGCTGCTGTAGCTCCAATCCTGCCCACAAGGCTGGCAGTGAATTGAGGCTAGGAATTTTACAAAATTGTCAGACATGGTCAGACAAAGCAGAAGTTTCCATTGCACTCGATCCCCACTATATCATCTCTACCTCGTGGCTGCGTTGCTTCAACAGCAATATCTTGCGTCTACTGTTCACATTTGCTGCATCAATTGCTATGCAACGGCATTGCCCAACCTCAAGTCTCCACAGCAAATAATCATATTGATTATGTTTACCTCAAATAATGGTCATTAATTATGGAATGGTTAATTTAATTATTCATTTTTATTTTTCGTTTAGAAAACAAGTGACACAATCGGGTATGAAAACAATTTTTCACTTATAAGGAACACATAGGAACACAGCGATGGGTCATCAACACTTTTAGTTGACCAGTGGAGGTTATTACATGATAGGATTAATATTTTTCAACACAGTTTTTCCAAAACCATTTTGCCCATTTATAAAAAGGAGATTCATAATGTTTCTTAAGGCTCAAACATTTTCCCCATTGGACTGCATTTAAGCACAGTGAGTTGAGTTAAGCTGCAGCAGAGTAGTACTGTGAGTTTCTCAATAGTAAAGTGTTGAGTGAGATAAATGATGGATTCCTATATTTCATTAAGGTCCCTGTTTAAATTAGCAACCTATCTTTTAATGATGGAATATGTCGTCACACTGAAATTTGAGCATTCATAATGTTGAATGATTACTTTTACTTTTGATACTTGACACTTTTACAGAAGTACTGTTTTAGCAGAAAAATGTATACCCTAATGTGTCACGTAAAGGATACTGTACTTTCAGTACAGTTTTTGAAAATAACCAATGTTGACATTGTTTTAAAGATGTATGTATGATATTTATGGAGATTATGGTGATCTTTTTCATTGTGGAGAAACATCAACCACCACCCTCATCCTCCCAGCAGCTCAAGACCTCCTGGCTCACAGACTGCCAGCGCTCTGTTTGTCAGTGGATTGTGCCGCTGGCCCGGGTGTGACGCGGCATTGGAGGACTTCTCCAGCTTCTTAAAGTAAGTCATCGTGAGAGGGTACATGTACAGTTTCAAATCACTTTGAAAATGGTACTTTCATAATGCCGACAATCTCCTGTCAATTGTTATTAATAAGATAATAGACTGGCCTACTATAATTCGCTGATGGACTAAACACATAAAGTAAACCCATATTTTAAATGTTTATATTTTTTATTCATAAACTGACCATAAATGTTGACAGATTAAGATGAATCAGCAATTTCATGTAATGTAAATGCACCATTGAATATACTCAAGTCTAATATTCTAAATAATGTCTTCTAAAGAACAGAAAATTATATTTGTTTTTACAAAGCTATAATGTAGAGTGTTGAGTGGCTGAAGAATGGCTGCAGAACAATAAAATCTTTACTCATACAAATTAATGTTGAAAACGGTTAACTGTACACAATAAAATACAACAATATGCATTAAACCTTATGATCCATCCGTCTATCCATTGTCATGCCGCTTATCCGGGTCCGGGTTGTGGAGGCAACAGACTTAATAGGGTGGCCCAAATGTCCTTTTCCCAAGCCAAGTCCTCCAGCGCTTCCTGGGGGATTTGGAGGCGTTCCCATTATACACACACATAAAAGCACATTTCAGTCTCCCAAGATAACCATCATTGTGAATGTTTGGATAAATTAGGGTTTACTATTTTGTCTTCAGTAATAGGTAAAAGAGTGTAATTCAAACAACACATGTTTTTAATGCTGCTAAATATGGTGGTATGTCAGCTACTGCCGCTGCATTTTATATTGCTCTGTTTCTCTTCTAGACATCTCCATTCCAAGCATAGTCACGATGAGAAGAGCGTTGCTCAGTGGAGGGTGCAGCAGGACATGGTGCACTACATGGAGAGACAGGTGTGTTAAAGTCACTGCTGTGCCCATACCATCCTAGTTCTCTAGTGGGCTTGGTTTGTTAAAAATAACACAGAATGTATACCGTTCTCACTGAATTCTACAAAGTCCACTTTGAAGTATTTTAAAGGGGAGCTATAATGCAAATTTTCACTCTCATATTATTGTTCTGGGACTCCACTAGAGTGGCTTTGCATAATTCAGTTCGAAAAATACATTATACATCCAAGACTGGGCCCTTTACGCAGCCCTTAAATTCAGCCTCTGTCTGAAACAAGCCGTTTTAGCAGTTTCTGAGACGGACAGTTTCTGTCTTTTTAATGCCCCCTACCCTAAAAGCCCACTTTCTTCTGATTGGCCAAATTCTGGAAGCCTGACGAAGGGCATACCTTCTGTAACTTTCACTGATTTCACTTTATCAGTCCACCAAAAGAAGTTTCTAAACAAATTTGAGGTGGGAAATATGCAATCCAGTTGCTGAATCTTCACTCATATTAGATCTACAATGCCTCATTTAAAGTTTGTTCCGATTTTCACCACGATGTCCAGCGCAGAGCTTGGAGCATCGGAGGGATACGGCGGGGCTTGGAGCCCCAAATAGTTCCCCCCAAGCACAATTTGAATTAGTGCTGGGTGGATCATTTAGATTACAAAAAAATCGTCCTGAGATCTGTTCATTTCCGTTGCAACGGGAAACCAATCAGTTTGGATGATCTACGGCTGATCTGAAAGCTTCACCTCTGACCAATCACGTTTGTCGATATAGAACTAATCTCCGCCCCCTCCCTCGTTGACAGGTTGCGCTTGTAAACATAGCAGACGCACACGGAGCAGACAAAGAGCAAGTAAATAAAGAGTAAATATTGATTGTGTAAAATATGTCGGCGGGACGTCCCGACGAAGACGGACACCACAAACTTTATTATTTATTTAGACCTACTTGCCATGTTTATTTTGTTTTTGATTTGATCAAAATTTTATTTTAGTGAAATGTTAATTAAATCGGCTGCACTTGTTACTTATTGTTCACGAACGGAAATTATTTGATTTTAAGTAATTATATTCGTAATTTTTATTTATTTTTAAAATGGCGTTTACTGATGGGACTTATTTTATTTTGAATATTCAATAGAAAATATTATGATGATGCCATTCTATATAAATCCTGCCTATTAATTGAGTGTAAGCTCAATAAACACAGATAATAATTTGACCGGAATCTCTCCCATTTGTCCGGGAAATTGAAATCTTCCAGGACACGTTGACCGGCACCAATTTTTCTAACGGAAACTGATCCGTATTTGTTCAATATACGGATATTTGGCCAAAAATAACCATTTGAGATGTCACCCTCGTCAAAATAAATTCAGATCTGACATTTTCTTCCACCCACTGAGCAAGAGCTAAAGTAGCTTGCCTGAGGTCACTTCTCAGCTCTTGCTCAATTTCTGTCATTGTACTTGGCGGCTACAGGCTAATGCTGTATTCAGTGGAACTGGGAAACTTCTCAAATACCTACCATTCATAATATAATTACCATTCCATTCACCATGACGTCCATCCACACTGACAGCATGTTGAGGAACTCAGTCCCACGTTTCCGTCTAGGAATAATGAGATGGAGGGCCGTTCGTTTACTTCAGCGGAAGTACAAAGTTTCCCGTTCCCAGATAACGTGAACGTGAACATCGACATCACCAGACATCATCTGCTTGGTCTGAAGTGGGCGGATCAAAACAAGTTGATTTGACAGTTTGTGCGAGTCATGAATCGCAGAAATAAAGAGAAATATATATACGTAATAAAATAATAAATAATGGTAAAAATATATATGAAAAAATAAATAAAATCAATAAATAAATTTAAAGTAATACACATATATATGTATATTTGGGAATAAATGAGAAAATATAAAAATAAATCTTTGTTTTTTTTATTCCTCTTTATATTTCCGCATTAATTTATTATTGTATTTATTGTTTTATTCTTCTTTATATTTCCACATTCATTTATTCTTTATTTTATTTCTCTTTATATTTCTACATTTATTCTTTTATTCATTTATTTCATCATTGTGGCACTCAGTATTCCATAGGTGTTGGGTATTAGGGTATTTGGTAGTTCCTGATGGTTAAAGGGACGAGAGAGTGCACAAGACAGAGAGCATTTTTTGAGGCTTTGAGCACCTGACTGTGTCATTGTAGTACACCAATAAGGACCATTGTATTTGGCATACTTTTATTACTTATTCTAAGACCAAAGGATAGGGCAACTAGCAAATTTTTTTTCATAGACTTATAAAATAATTGAATCATGAGTAGAATGGCGAACCGCCATAATGGACTGCCATTTACAACAGTTTCTTTCACCTTTGAAGTGATGCTCATTCAAGGTCAATCAAATAAGTCTGAAATATAAATGAAGCAAGGAGATTGTTGTAGGATTTGGTTCAATCAAAATTACTAAAAATAAAACTTAACTTGTAGTTCACTTCACAGTGGACTGTGTAGGGAACATAGGGACCCTGCCTGGGAACACTCTGATGCACGGACAGCCGGTCACTTTGTGGATGTGGTTTATAGTTGGTTGATAATTGCTCTTGTGTAAAAAATATAACTCTCTAAATGAACATGAACTTCATAAAAAAATGTAAAACGGGGCCTTCTCTTTCACAGCTGACGCTAGAAAGGCAGAAACTCTTCGCCATGCAGCTCCATCTGCACATTTCTGAAAGAAACCTGTCTGACTTGGTAAGTTGGTACTGATCAATCGCCTTGCTCAAGTATTATCTCTCAGATCTGTTGCTCGGACCTAAATTTGGACCTCCTGCTTCAACGCTGTTGCATTTACACTGCTGTTGCACCTCAAGTAAATTTTACTTCCTGCCCGGGGGGGGGCGTTCTGCAAAGGGAGACTCCCAAAGGGGTAACGTGCAATGGGGACTTCGCAATCAGACGCATCCCAGCGGCATCTCCCCTTTACGTGTGACGAGCAATAGGGATTTTGCGATCAGACGCACGGCTTGGCGGCATACCATTTCCATTATTTTCAAAACCTAATGTTGACAGGTATGCATATTGATTGCGCAGAAGAGTGGATCGAGGCACCAATGCCTTTTTAATTTAGTTTTTTTTTGTCTGATGTCAGCGGTAAATCCAAAGCGTAACGTCAGCTAAAGTAGGATGCCAGTAGGAATCGGCGCAGCTTTTTGTGTCTCTCACGTTAGTGTGGATGTAGCTAAAAGGGCAAACCTGTCCTTTTAGAATGACTTGATCATGCTTTATGTCATTTCTCACCACCCCGCTCTCCACTCTCCTGCCACGAGAAGGCGGTTTCAGATTGGCCCTACAGCATGGCGGCCTTCCTGTCCCAGCCTCCAGAGACAGATGGCAATGGAGCAGTGGACTGTGCGGCCCTTGGGGATCTGGGGGACTTGGCACACCACAGCTACTGGCCCACAGCTACTGTCCACTTTCTGCCAGGTGTGAAAGCAAACTTCTCTGTGACACCGCTCTAATGAGGGAGGGACACTGTTGGATTTACAAAACCATCAGTCCTTATATGGTCTGGCTAGAAAATGTTTTGGATTTTACGTAAATCTCACAACACACACATAAACACACATATTTGTAGTTACGGGATGTAAGAGCATACAAAAAGCAGGAGGTTGTTCGTTACAGAGTGGTAAATGTTTTCACCCTGTTCGACTTATGGCTTTCAACTTATAGCCCTTGATCACAATACAGTCATAAAGAGCTTCAGAAACTCGAGTTTCACATGTAGAAAACAACAACATTCTCTAGCCTTTTTAGCCTCCACCCAGGCAAGGGACACAAAGGGAGGGATCCCGAGCTCTCGATCTAGACCGTCCCGCCATTTCCAGTAATTCAGGCGTATAGTCCTCTGGCAACTAGATCTATAGCATTAGATCTATAGGTATTCAACTTTCTAGTGCCTATTCTCGAGAATATTGATATCTCAGTAATGTTCCACTCCTGACCTGATACCTTCTTTTGGTCTTAACTTGGCATGCTCCCACAGATTTGGTTCCCAGTATTGAGTGTTACAAATACAGAAACATTAGGCCGCCCTACACCTATGCACACCTCATAAGATGGGTAAGTTTGTGTTTCAAAAAGCAGAACATACCTGCATGTAGGCTTGAAAGGCCGATTTGTGGTCGAACCCTAACCCTTACGCTCTAACCCTAACAAACCCTGTCCTTTCGTAGGCCATATTGGAGTCTCCGGACAAGCAGCGCACCCTGAACGAGATCTACACCTGGTTCACCTCCATGTTCTTCTACTTCCGACACAACACCGCTACGTGGAAGGTTTTTTATTTTGAAATCAAACCAATACTTCTTTGATTGATATCAATGATTTGCACAGCAGCAGGGAGTAAAACACACTTTGGCTCCACCGGGGGTTTTGAAGCATGTGAGCTTGTATATTGTCTATCTTTCGTACCTTTGTCATCAAAGTGCTACAGGTCTGAGTCTTTTTGGGGTAAGAGATGACATTTTCACTCGCCTCTTTAGAGAACAAAGTTGTTTTTACAAATATGTTTTTTAAATTTCTCAGCAAGGCAAATTTCTGCTTCCTAAAATCAGTCCCTAAGCACTTAAACTTACCCGTAAACACCCCATTTGGGGCATTTAGATGAAACGTGGCCAAGGTCCGAGGTCGCCTCCATCCCGAGTTGGCTGATTCAGCCCCCCCCACCCCCCCCCAGACAATCAAATTTTGCACCCCCCCCCCCCCCCCCCCCCAAAAAAAAACCCCCCAAAAAACAAAAACAAGCATTGCATGGAGAGTTGAGGCTATCTAACGCAAAGTTCCGTGTTCCCAGAATGCTGTACGGCACAATCTTAGCCTGCACAAATGCTTTGTTCGAGTGGAAGGGGCCAAGGGCGCTGTGTGGATAGTGGACGAGGCAGAATTCCAGAGGAGGAAGGCCCAAAAGTATTACAGGTATATTCATTCTGAACAGTCTTGCCTTTTATTCTCTAGAAATCCAAATAAACTTTTGGATCTTATTTTGTGTTGGTATACATCAATTTGTTCTAGCTGATGGAAAAAAGGCCCATTTTTGACTTACAGAACAGTTAGAAATACTAGAGTTTGGCAATGAATTTGCCTGTATCGACTTGTCTTTCAGGGATCACCCTGCAAAGTGGATGACACCCTACACACAGTTTTGTCCAGAGCAACCATGATGGGTATTTTTTCTGGTTATTTTTCCTGAAATATTTTTTTTTAACCAGCAGAGAGCGCCAGAGTGTTACACAGCTAACCCAACCTCACGTTGACGTCCGCAACGATTTATTACCTGAAGGCTTTGAAGAGACTAGTATAGTACCAGTATAGGAGGACCAAATTACTCGAAATGGAATTATTTTATCAATAAATCAATAATTACATGTGTCATTTTATTTTAATATATATTATTTTATTAATATAGATATCTACAATGCGAGCGTGACCTTACCGAAGAAGGGAAAAATGATGCACAAAAGCTAAGAGACAGATTTCCCTGTTAAAACGGCTCTGAAACCACCATTCATTCATACATACATACATACATGCATACATACATACATACATACATACATACATACATACACACATACATACATACATACATACATTCATATATACATACATACATACATACATACATGCATACATGCATACATACATACATACATACATACATACATACATACATACATGCATACATACATGCATACATACATACATACATACATACATACATACATACATACATACATGCATACATACATACATACATACATACATACATACATACATACATACATACATACATACATGCATACATACACACATACACACATACATACATACATACATACATACATACATACATACAATGTGGCAATATACACTACACTTAATGATGAACAACAAATATAACCTAAAAACAACTATATATAAAAATAACCCAATAATAAAAGGGAAAGGTTTTGTCATATACGTACATTAGCCAATGAAATAAAACGATGAACGAGAAAGATGAACCTTAAAGATCAGAATAAAAAAGTAATGAACACTAAACCTAATGATAAACAATAAATATAGGCCTTAAAAAACAAAGAAAAATAAACCAAAAAATCTAACGAGTAAACAGAATGTCGACAATAAACCTAAATTAAAACCTTAATGACATTAATATAAATAATTCGATCAGTCTCCTATTATTACGAAATGCGAACTTTATCATGAAAAAAATAATAATTAAGCACAACACTATCATGGTGAAAATGGCTGGAATTTTTTCATGCAACATTAAAAAAATAAAATGCGACATTTTCTTTATTGGGTTGTTTAATAGTTAGTAGTGATTTAGCAGTCTTGATTTAATAATCTAATTTTGAGTAATTTGGTCCTCCATTGTATATCGCGCTTCATTGTTTCATGCATGAGGCATCAATTGGAGTAAAAATAAATTGGAGAAACTGTCTTGTAATAAACAGTGACGGTGACTGAATACCGATCGACAAACAAGACTTTTTTTTTTTAATTAAAAAAAAAACAACATTTGGAAATAAATAAATATATATTCAAATACATATGCAAATGTATATATTTTTTCATGGTAGCACAAAAAAAGAAAAATTCTGAAAGTATGTATAATATAATATTTGTAATTTGATATAATATTTGATATTTGTGTGCACAATCCTAGGCATGAAGGTATATGCCAGACCTCCTACCAGCTACTCAATGCAATTAATGGTTAATTGTCATATACAGATATATTAAATAGATATTATAAACATTGCAGATATACACAGATCAGCCACAACATTAAAAGCACTGACTGAATAACATTGCTCATCTTGTTCCAATGGCACCTGTCAAGGGGAGGGATATATTAAGCAGCATGTAAACAGTCAGTTCTTGAAGTTGTTGTGTCTGAAGCAGGAAAAATGGACAAGCGTAAGGATCAGAGCGACTTTCACAAGGGCCACATTATGATGGCTAGATGACTGGGTCAGAGCATCTCCAAAACGACAGGTCTTGTGGGGTGTTCCTGGTATGGAGTGGTTAGTACCTATCAAAAGTGGTCCAAGGAAGGACAATCAGTGTCATTCACAGGTGTCAGAACACAGTACATTGCGGCTTGCTGCATATGGGGTTGTGTATCCACAGACTGGTCAAAGTGCCCATAACTGACCCCTGTCCACCGCCGAAAGCGGCTACGATGGGTGTGTGTGCATCGTTTACCTGGGGAAGAGATGGCACCAGGGTGCACTATGGGAAGAAGGCAAGCTGCAGAGGCAGTGTGATGCTCTGGACAATGTTCTGTTGCATTCATGTGGATATTACTTTGACATGTACCACCTACCTAAACATTGTTGCAGACCAAGTACACCCCTTCATGCCAATGGAATTCCCAGATGGCAGTGGCCTCTTTCAGCACAATAATGTGCCCTGCCACACTGCAAAAATTGTTCAGAAATGGTTTGGGTAACATAACAGAGTTCAAGGTGTTGACTTGGCTTCCAAATTCCCCAGATCTCAATCTTATCGGGCATCTGTGCGATGTGCTGGAAAAACAAGTCCAATCCATGGGGGCCCCACCTCGCAACTTACAGGACTTAAAGGATCTGCTGCTAACGTGTTAGTGCCAGATACCATGGGGCACCATCAGAGGTTTTGTGGAGTCCATGCCTCAGTGGGTCAGAGCTGTTTGGCAACACGAGGGGGACCTACACAATATTAGGCAGGTATTTTTAATGTTGTGGCTGATCAGTGTATGTTATAGATAGGAGTTATACATATTGTTCATTATAATTTAGATCTACATAAATCCCATCTTTTTTATACATCTCTTTTTTCACCCTATGTTGAATTCTATATGTTCATTTTTCCATGCATGCTATTTCCTGTATTGTATTCTTCCAGCTAGCTATGTCTGGGGATATGGTATTTTTCCAATTCCTTTTTTCAGCGCTGTAATTAAAAAAAATGTTAACAGATTTTGCTCATTGTCACTCAGAAGTGTGAAATGTAATGGTGTATTGAAAATATCTTCTATAAACTGAGATACTTTGTACCAGAATTTATTTAGGATTTTACTTTCTCCACAGTTCCTCCAACAATAGGAGCCTGTTTTTTTTTGCATTTAGATACTAATTCTGGGGTTAGAAAATATCTCATACTCATCTTCCAGGCAAATGTCCTTCCAAAATAAAGATGTCATTGTACTAACGATTTATTTGAAACTTTGTTGCCAAACCTTTTCTTCTATATTTTTTCCGAATTCTTTGTCCCACCTTTACAGCTTTAATGGTTTTCTCTTTAACACTTTTTTTACCCCCTGAAGAATCTTATATGCATTCCCTATTATAGTTTTGTATTGACCATTATAGTTTTCCATAATATACCTCAAAAGGGGATAGATATTCTGTGATGGTTTTATCTTTTTACCATCTTTTAAATAACTTCTTATTTGCAGGTATCTATAGAATTGGTTGTTTGGGGATGTTATGTCCATGTTTGGTCCAGCTTTTAAAAAACATATGTGTTGTACATAATACGAGACCCAGGTGTCGGTCTACTACCTGGAGAGAAACAAGGACCTCTCTCTCTCAACGCTGTCGAGCACGTTGGGTGGCCCTTGCACTGTGCTGGAACAGCTGTTGAACATGGTGTACAGGGTGTGGCTGGTCAAGCGGTGTAGACCTCCGCCATGATTGGCTCGCTCCCTACCAGCCACTGGCTCCAACCGAGGTGGTATCGGGAGCTGAGCACCAGCCAACAGCAGTGCAGGTGTTACCCCCCCTCTCCGCCGGATCTGACTCTGTGAGATAACCATGCCCCATTCATTTGCATATAATATATGGAAATGTGGCATTATGAAGTAAAAGTCCATTTAAATAAATAAATGTGGAATTATGAAACAAAAGTCCCCTGAAATATATATATATATAGTCTTTTGAAAAACATCCTTTTCAAAATAAAATAAACGATTTATTTATTTAACTATATTTAATCTTTTATATAATTACATTTACATTTATTTATATATTTAATGCCTCATTTAAATATTTCAGGATTCATTTCATAGACATTAATTTCATAGGCACATTTATTCATGTATTTCTTTTATTAAATATTGACTAAAATGGTGTTCCATATTCATCATCCCATATGAATTTTCTCAGAGTATTATCCCATTCCTTAAAACACTTAGGTGGAATATAGTTTGGAAGATTCTGGAACCAAATGATAAATCTTGGGAGTTAATCATTTTAATACAGTTTATTTTGAAGGTAGCAATAATATTTTCGACCTATTCAGCTCTTCTTTTACTTGATTTCCTAATTCTTCATAGTTGTGCTTAAAAATATGCTCTAGACTCTGGAATTGCTACCCCTACGAATCTCAGTTTATTGCAGTCCCATTTAATATTATATTTTCTCTTTAGTCCTTTTCCAATTGGTTGTCCTATTTCCATGGCCTATGTTCTATGAGTATTTAATTTATAGCCAAAGAAAACGCGATATCGCTACACAGTATGGCGGGCAAAATGAAAAACCACAATTTCCTGTTTCTAGTCTCTAGCATGTTGCAGACTTATGGATATGGAAAAAGAGCCAATAAAAGCCTAAAAACCCGGTCGCGATTAGCCTCTCTCTCCCAGTGCCAAAACTCATACTCAGTACATACACCACACAATAGACCGAGGGCTTGTGGGGTGCAGGCTATGCGGGTGGGGATGCGGCAGGCAGCTGCCATCTTGCCTGTCATGCTCCTGCCCAAGCGTGCTTCTCGTCCGTCCCGCGTTCCAAATTATCATGCAAATTATATTTTTCTCTGATTTTCCTAAATAGTCGATGCAAATGACAGCCAGTATAATTTTCAAGTCATCAACCGTTAGGGTATAATTTGAATGTTATTGAACAAACCTCCAAATGTTAACAGTATTTTTTTCAAAAATAAAAAAAACTCAAAATGCACTGTTCCAAATTATTATGCACAACAGAGTTTCAAAACATTTTATAGGTTGTAAAGAACTGAAAATGGTCATTTGTTAAATTTGCAGCATTAGGAGGTCATATTTACTGAAATCAAAAGCTATTTCAATCAAAAACATCTTAAGAGGCCAAGTTACATGTTAACATAGGAGCCTTCTTTGATATCACCTTCACAATTGTTGCATCCATTGAACTTGTGAGTTTTTGGAGAGTTTCTGCTTGAATTTCTTTGCAGGATGTCAGAATAGCCTCCCAGAGCAGCTGTTTTGATGCAAACTGCCTCCCACCCTCATAGATCTTTTGCTTGAGGATGCTCCAAAGGTTCTCAATAGGGTTGAGGTCAGGGGAGGATGGGGGCCACACCATGAGTTTCTCTCCTTTTATGCCCATAGCAGCCAATGACACAGAGGTATTCTTTGCAGCATGAGATGTTGCATTGTCATGCATGAAGATGATTTTGCTACGCAAGGCACGGTTCTTCTTTTTGTACCATGGAAGAAAGTGGTCAGTCAGAAACTCTATATACTTTGCTGAGGTCATTTTCACACATTCAGGGACCCTAAAGGGGCCGACCAGCTCTCTCCCCATGATGCCGGCCCAAAACATGACTCCGCCACCTCCTTGCTGACGTGGCAGCCTTGTTGGGACATGGTGGCCATCCACCAACCATCTGGACCATCCAGGGTTGCATGGCACTCATCAGTAAACAAGAAAATTAGTCTACATGTATTTCTGGCCCCACCTGCTGTTTGGGCTGGAGTCCTGACGGCTTGTGGCTTAGGGTGTGCTGCGATCTGGCAGGACTGCGGAGAGCACTACCGGGTGCCTTCCGGGGCCCATGGGAGGACTGCTTGCCGTTGTGGGTGTGGGTTGGGGTGCTTCTCTGCGACGGGCGCCCGGGTGCTGGAGGTGGTGGAGGGCCTGTATATCTGGCAGCCTGCTGGCATCTGCGGGGGGGGGGGGGGGTGTAACATCGAGGTGCCCCGCGCTGGGCACACGCTGCTCCGTGTATGGGCACTTGGTCTGGTCGGCTGCGGTGGGGCGGGCCTCCCCCTTGCGCGGGGTGTGGGTGGGCATGGAAGTCCTCCCGGCACGCCCGTGGGGTGGCCGGCTCGGGTGGGGTGTCGGTCTGTCACCGTGGGGCCGGGATCCGAACCCAGGACTTCTTGCTGTGAGGCAGCAGTGCAATGCACTGTGGTTTACAAGATAGTCCTGATCAGACGATATATTATACGCCTAATTAGAGATCAAAACAGCCATTATTGTAAATTATGTGTAATAGTGCTAACGTGTAGCTGAAAGTGTAAAAAGTGTACTTATTATTAATTAATTATTAATAATTTTTCTGGGAACTCCCTTGGAACCTTTTGAAAGTGGTGGGGTGGGGGCGTCCTAGGATCACAAGTTGAGAACCACTGGCCCAACCCCCTTCGACTGAGTCCTTGCAAAAAATGGGGCTCAGTCGTCTCGATTAGTTGCTAGTGGGTACGGAGGCTTCGTGGAACCGCGCATGTGGAAACACCTGCCAGTAGACGACACCTAAACGCCTGCATTGGAAATCTGCTGTGAAAAAAAAAAAAAAAGGGGAAATCTGCTGTATTGAATTCACTTTCGGGGCAAAGCCGTCAATGCTGAAAATTCCAGACGTTGAATCTTTTTTTTACGTGGGAAACGACTGGAACGGAACGGACGAGATTTGGAAGTTCAGAGAGTAGTTTGTTGGAAGTTCAAGGTCTCAAGGAGTTTTCTTCACAGCGCGGTGTCGCTATTCGCCGCACCGTTTCAGGTGAGTTTCTCCTTCCTTTTTAACTTAACAGCATTAAACATTTATTAAAATATATTTTTATTTTATTTTATTAAATTTTTTTTTAGCATGGGAGCGCTGTTTTATCTCGTTCGGCTGTAGGCTGTCAGCATCTTAAAACAACGACTTTACGCCAGTTTTTATTGGCTAAAAACAGGAGCTTTTTGGTCTGACATACTAGCGTGGTTCTCAACTGGTGGGTCGGCGTTTACGTCCACTTTAAAAAAAAATCATCATGACGTCATATCACGTCGCACGTCTGACAGTTAATAAACAAACAAAAAAAACAAACAATCAGCTACAACATTAAAACCACCACTAATAACAACTAATATTGTGTAGGTTCCCCCACGAGCCGCCAGAACAGCTCTGACCCGTCGAGGCATGGACTCCACAACACCTCTGAAGGTGTCCTGTGGTATCTGGCACCAAGACGTTAGCAGCAGATCCTTTAAGTCCTGCAAGTTGTGAGGTGGGGCCCCCATGGATCAGGCTTGTTGTTCCAGCACATCCCACAGACCCTGGCCATCCACATGATGGAGAAGAAAATGGGATTCATCAGACCAGTCCACCTTCACCTTCTTCTGCCCCATGGTCCAGTACTTGGTCACGTGCCCATTGTAGGCACCTTCAGCGGTGGACCGGGGTCAGCATGGGCACTCTGACCGGTCTGCAGCTATGCAGCCCCATACGCAGTAAGCTGCGATGCACTGTGTGTTGTGATACCTTTCTATCATAGAAAGTATTAACTTTTTCAGCAATTTGTGCTGCAGTAGCTCTTCTGTGGGCTCGGACCAGACGGGATAGACTCCCCCCCCCCCCCCCCCCCCCACACACACACACGTGCACCGGTTGTCTTACTTTGGATGCATACCAGGAACACCTCTCAAGACCGGCTGTTTTGGAGATGCTCTGACCCAGTTGTCTAGCTATCACAATTTGGCCCTCATCAAAGACGCTCAGTTCTTTACGCCTTCCCATTTTTCCTGTTTCCAGCACATCAACTTCAGCCACTGCCTTTACACTTGCTGCCTAATATATCCCACTCCTTGACAGGTGCCATTGGAACGTGATGAGCAATGTTATTCACTTCACCTTCACCACTTCATCAGTGGTTTTGATGTTGTGGCTGATTGGTGTATGTGTGTGTATATGTGTGTGTGTGTGTGTATATATATATATATATATGTGTGTGTGTGTGTGTGTATGTATGTGTGTACAGTATATACATATGTGAGTATGTTTAATGTGTGTATCTGTGTATATACAGTAGGCCTATGTATCATACATAAATTAAAACCCCCAAATTGCCATACAATAACAAAACAGAATCAAACAGCTGTTATTAGGGCGCATTAAATCAAAGCAAACCCTCTCACACTTTTAGCTTTCACACTCAAGCTTTTAGGATCATTCATTTCATGACGTCAAGACTATAGACAGATGGACCAGTTGAGAACCACTGCCTTACCGTGTGGACATTTGAATTCATGTGATATTGGGATACGTAGCTAACAAAGTCGTCGATTGAAGTACTTATACATCATTTATTTGAATTAAAAGCAACATCTTTTTCTTAAAAGTTTGCCTGAATTGAATAATGTCAGAGGAATCTAGATTTTTTTTCAGGTGTAAATTCTATGTTTACACTGTATCAAGACCATACATGATGCCGTGTGACCTTTTGGTGCTTGTATACATGCGTGTTCAGTGTGTTTATGGCCCTGGGAAAGAAGAGTCTGTTGGTCCATGCTCTAAGGGCCCTGTAGTGCCTGCCAGAGGGCAACAGGTCAAACAAGTGGTGTCCAGGATGTGAGGAGTCCTTGATGATGATGATGATGATGATGATGATGTTTTTGGCCCTGCAGAGGTAGTGGGAGCAGGCGATCTTCCAGGGTGGGCTGCCAGTGATTTTCTGAGCTGTGTTGATGATTCTCTGGAGAGCTCTCTTGTCTGCTGTTAAGCAGCCGGCATACCACACCAAGATGCCGTAAGCCAGTATGCTCTCAATGGTGGAGTCATAAAAGCCCACCAGCAGCTGTTCTTTCTGGTTGTTCCTCCTGAGCACCCTCAGGAAGTGTAGACGCTGATGTGCCTTTTTAACCACCGCTGTGGTGTTGGTAGACCAGGAGAGATCTTCAGAGAAGGTGTGAACCCTCTCCACACAATCTCCGCTGATGTAGAATGGGGCCGGTTCTGCCCTGTGCCTCCTGAAATCCACAATGAGTTATTTTGTTTTTGTCGTGTTCAGTGTCTGGTGGTTTACTGAACACCACGCCGCCAGTTTCTGGACCTCATCTCTGTAAGCCTACTCGTCACCTCCTGAGATGAGTCAGACTACTGTGGTGTCATCTGCAAATTTGATGACGGTGTTGGTGGTATGGATTGGTGTGCAGCCTTATGTGTACAGAGAGTAGAGTGGACTACTGTCTGTGGTCTCAGCACGCAGTGCTGTGGAGAGCCGGTGCTGAGCGTGAGGGTGGAGGAGAGGTGGGGGACTAGTTTAACAGTTTGCCGGCGGTTTGTGAGGAAGTCCTTTATCCAGGTGCAGGTGGGGGAGGGAAAGCCTAGGCCAAGCAGTTTGTCAAGCAGAATGTCCAGGACTATTGTGTTGAATGCTGAGCTGTAGTCTATGAAGAGCATTCTTACATAGTTACCTCGATGTTCCAAGTGGCTCAGTGCGGTGTGTAGGGCTATGATGATGGCTTCATCTGTGGACCTGTCTTCTCTGTATGCAAACTGACGTGGGCCGAAGGTGGGAGTGAGGCTGGCTTTGATGTACCGAGAGACCAGTCTCTCAAAGCACTTCATGATCACTGGTGTGAGTGCGACTGGCCTGTAGTCGTTTAAGCTGTCGGTGGCTGCCTTTTTTGGAAAAGGGATAATCGTGGCTGATTTTAGGCAGGGTGGAATGGTGGCTTGTGCAAGGAGAGGTTGACTATCTTCGTGAACACACCGACGAGCTGGTTAGCAAATCCTGGGATTTGGAGATTGACATCAATCTATAGATGTGAATAACTTGGCAGAAACAGTTTCAATAGTTTCAAGGGGTGTTTGTGATCAAACACCCTTTGTTTATGGCATGAAATTAAGGTTCTAGAGAGGCAGTGGCTCGTGGTTTTCATAGAGCACTAACAAAGTGATCAGTGTCTGATCTATGGCTTTGAGCGATGTATCATTGGAGTAAAAACTTGTAGTTTTTTTTCCCTCAGCGACATGATACCTGCTTCAGACAAAATTTCATTTTATCTTGTCAGAAACAGAGAATATAAAAGATTCATGGAGATGAATAGAGAATCTGAATTCCATTTGAAACCGACTTGAAGATTAAATGTATGCTTGCTTGAGTGTTTCTAGGCAAATTAGTTATTTATTTATTTATATATATATATATATATATATATATATACAGCCATCAGCCACAACATTAAAACCACTGACAGGTGAAGTGAATAACCTTAATCATCTTGTTCCAATGGCACCTGTCAAGCGGATGGCATATATTAGGCAGCAAGTGAACGGTCAGTTCTTGAAGTTGATATGTTGGAAGCAGGATAAATGGGCAAGCGTAAGGATCCGAGCTATGGCTAGACGACTAGGTCAGAGCATCTCCAAGATGGCAGGTCTTATGGGGTGTTCCCGGGTTGCAGTGGTTAGTACTCTACCTACCAAAGGTGGTCCAAGAAGGACAACCGCTGAACGAGCGACTAGCTCATGGGCACCCAAGGCTCGTTGAAGCACATGGGGAGCAAAGTCTAGCCCGTCTGGTCCGATCCTACAGAAGAGCTACTGTAGCACAAATTGCTGAAAAATGTAATGCTGGCTATGATAGAAATGTGTCAGCACACACAGTGCAACACAGCTTGCTGCGTATAGGGCTGCGTAGCTGAGACCGCTAAGAGTGGCCATACTCACCCCTGTCCACCACCGAAAGTGCCTACAATGGGCACGTGGGCGTCAGAACTGGACCATGGAGCAATGGAAGAAGGTGACCTGGTCTGATGAATCACATTTTCTTTTACATCATGTGGATGGCCGGGTGCATCGTTTACCTGGGGAAGAGATGGCGCCAGGATGCACTATGAGAAGAAGGCAAGCCAGTGGAGGTGGCGTGATGCTCTGGGCAATGTTCTGTTGGGTCCTTGGGTCCTGGCAGTCATGTGGATGTTACTTTGACATGTACCACCTACTTAAACATTGTTGTAGACCAAGTACGCCACTTCATGGCAACGGTATTCCCTGATGGCAGTGGCCTCTTTCTGCAGGATAATGCGGCCTGCATCAATGCAAAAATTGTTTAGGAATGGTTTGAGGAACATGACAAACAGTTCAAGGTGTTGACTTGGCCTCCAAATTCCCCAGGTCCTAATCCGATCGTGCTTCTGTAGGATCCATGGGGGGTTCCACCTTGCAACTTAAACTGTTTTACACCAAAATTAGTGGGTATACCCAGTTTTTTTTAGTGCAGGTAGACCCTTTAAAAATAGGTGATTGATGCCTTTCCCATTGCCAGGAGGGGAGTATACCTTTCTTTTTTTTTTTTTTTGATGTGTCACGTTCAACGTAATAAACTTGCCGGTGAAAGGGTGTGTAATGGTTCCAGTATGAGTGGGGAAAAAAACAGTAGAAGTAGCATGGAGTATCCATGCCCGCACCGGCAGCGCCCGAAGCCTGAGGTCATTCATGGAGGAACCACACACATCCTCCACATCCTCATCGTGGAGGGCTTTCTGCTTTACACCTACGGACCTTTGATCGACGTACTGAACCAACGCTATTTTATTTCCATCCCATATGAAGAATGCAAAAAGAGGAGGTGCTCAAGGAACTACACTGTGCCAGACCCGCCCGGTCTGTTTGACGGTCACATCTGGCCCATGTACGTCAAACACAAGAACATCGCGGCGGAGCGCCTCAAAGAGAAGCGCCTGGAAGAGTACGCAGCCAAGAAGGCCAAGAAGGCCAAAAAGCCAGCACTCATCGCCAAATCCTCCATCTTGTTGGATGTTAAACTATTAATATGAATATTTTGTTAATATTGTTAATATTTTGAGGTGAATATGTCATTTCATATTCATTTCAAACATTATACTGTTGTTAAAATAATAATTAAAAAAAAGACAGGATACAACTTAAATATATCTCAAAGCAATTCTCAATCTCAGTTGGACCAGATATTAGAAGTTATTTCATAACTTGATATATCTTAAAAATACCTTCCTGACATCACTGTTCACAGTCAACCTTGTTCCTCTCATTATATCAACATTTTGCTTGTCTTTCAAAGCCACCACAGGCTCCGTTGCTTCATCACAGACCCATGTGTTGCATGTTTGCCCAAACTCCAAGGGACCAGATCAAAATGCTGTACTGCCCAACAGAGGAGTAGAGTAGTAGATCAACTACTTGCAGTGTAAAAACAGGTTAATTATAGGGGTTACATATACAGGACCGGTGCAGCACCGGTCCTGAGCCGGTGTAGTTTTGGCCATGTCAATGTTGAAAATGGGTGGTATTCCCCTTTAAGAGATCACCGGTGTGGCACCGGGTCTTAAATTTGTCATTGAGTGCTTGATGCTGTGAAGTGTTTAACTCACAGTATACATAACTGACCTCTGGAGACGGTTGCCATGACTAACTTTAATAGGGCGGTTCAAGCCAGGGCCATTGTGGCCCATGGGGTTATGGGGGGTGGGACACGTAGGCGATGAAAGCAGTGGCTTGGTCTAGGATGCACTGAAATTCCTCAACATTGTTAATTTCTAAATAACGCAGAAATATAAGGTGAAATCAGGTCGTTATTTCATAAAAACGAAATTAAATGAATTTCCTCATATAGATAAAGATGAAAAAAATTCAAATGGGTGGATGACAAGAATGTAGCTTTGGAATAGAAGTATTGGTTTTCCAAATAGTGGTGTGCTTGTGTTAAATACGGCATAATAGAACATATATGAGAAGGTAATTGTGTTGTGTAGTGCCGGGTATTGGAGTTTGATACTTTAATGGTGTTGAAAGTATCCGAAACAATCCATGGAGCTCAAGTACCAAACTTCCTCACCTGAGCAATTGATCTCTTCCGGCAATGGTTCAAGATTGAAACGAAAGGGTTGTACATTAAAAGCAAATATTTTCATTTACTTGGGAAGTCACATTTTCATCATTGTTGTGGGTTATGGTGTACAGAGTTCACTATTTAGTGTACAGAGAGGACATTTTAATAGTTAAAAACAATCGCTGCCATTGGTTAGATGATGGGAAACGTTTGTTTTTATTTTAATCGTCTTAGTCAGCTGTTTTTCTCTCTAAATGTCTTAATTTCCCTCATTTAGGGGTTAGTTAAGCGTTGAGAATACACTTAACGTTAATGCTAATATAGGGAACATATTCTTCACTGCACACAATCCCACCAGGGTTTCAGTTACATCTCCAGCTTAGGGCTGGAGATGTAATCGGCTAATGTGTGGCTGTTACCTGTTGAGCAATGGGCCTCACTTTTCACCTTGCTATCCTATTCATTTATGGATTTCAGGCTTTTATAACATCAGAAGATGTCATTACTAGCATTGATAGCGATACCTTAACTCTTATCACAGTTCCTCATAGCATTTAGTGCAATATGCAACTTTATTTTCCAGCTCATTCCCTCACTGTTTTGTCTTAAAAACACTTCTTGGTGAGTGTAGTAACACCAGGGTTTATGTGGAAATGTTCACCAGTGGTTCTTTTATGATCGAGTTTTCACTTGGTTCAAAGTAGACTGGCTACTTTAAGCTTCTGCATTGCACCGGGATCTTTTGACTCATAGATGACCATGCGGACCACTAAGCTATCTCGTCCTCCTGCTCTGCTTGTGCCGACGTACAGGAATGTTGAAGGTCCTATTGTTTTCATCGCATATCTGCTTTAAGAAAATCATGTATCTTGTTCCAGACAAATGCTCAGCACCCATGTCCATGCATTTTTACAGTAGCTGATATACTGTAACTGTATAACTAGTGTCCCCTTTCAGGTCAAAGCACATGGGGTGATGTGTTTTTCTAGTCCAGTTATTAATGTTGAGTTTCGTTACCAACCCTAGGCGTTTTTTAAATGACTGTCCGCATCGTTTTTAGAGTCGAACCTTTTATTCATAGCAGTATCATCAGACAACAATGTCAATAACAACTGCATGCAATGCACCATGTTTCTCTGGTATAATAGATATGGCCTAAACAATATTTTTGTTCATGCTTCAATTGCTATATGTGCCTTTAACTATATTCAAGTTTACTTTCCATTGTTGCCACTCTTTGTCTGTAGTTAGCTGCGAAAGTCGCATTCAATTTGACAGGGAATTCGATTGTAAAGAGCGAAAACTGTCATCAATGCTGCTACTTGCCATGGCAACACTGTAAATTTTTAAGTTATGTGAACCACACCGACATATCAGGGTGGTTTGAATTGGAGTCAAACAAATGCGACTCCATGCAGCTGTTTGCAGTTCAGACTAACTATAAAACGCCAGATCTCTGTCACATGCAAGGGGGAAATCCAAATTGGAACACTTTCCACTGTAGCTTTTGCTGTAGAACTTTTTTGAAGAAAGGTCACCATTTTCTTTTATAATAAATGTCAGCCTTCTTACTGTAAAGGAGATAGTCTCTTGCGAGCTGATTGCATAGTATTTAATACCGATCAACTTTACACGGAAGGCCATAAAGCATGTCCATATGTCACAGAGACTTCAAAGGCGGGACCGCCTGGCTTTGGCACTTCAGAATGTTAACCCCTAATCCTTGCTCTGTTGCGCACCTTCCTAAATCTGGGGCCCCTTTTACAGGGAAATGTATTATACGGGGGGTCAATGACAGTATGTGAGGGAAGATATTCCATGCAGCTGTCAGCCCAGACGATATTTAGCCTCCATTCTGGAAATTCTTGGAGTCAAGCCAGTGGTAGAGCCCTGTCTTTCTGAGGGCGGGGGGGTAGTAATTATATTGTGCTGAGCTTTGTCTCATTGTGATTGTCTTGTTTCTGTGTCGAAGTACTGTAGCACAGAGGACTATCGCAGTTTTCTTTGGTTTGCACCTTTACCTCTCAGCTGTTTTAACAGGTTACTTGAATCAAGGAACTTACACACAACTAGATCCTATCGTAGAGTGTTTCGTTGCCTACCATTACAGGTGGTTCCCGGCTCACAAAAGGAAGCTTTCTACCATGCTGTAGTTAACCCATTGCCGGATGTTTTGCCTGATTTGGAACAACTCTTGAGAAGGGACCACAAAGGGAGGGATCCCCCTTCGAGGCCAGCCAGGCTGCAATATATGCTACAGAGTGGGCAACCTCCCCAACTGACACTTTGCACCATGATTATAAGCAAGCTTTCACTGTCTACAAGCAGCTACTGTGTGCAACCAAGCAACAACAATCATGCGCATTTGTTTTTTGTGAAATAGTATCTATTTGAATGTTTAGATCAGGTTTCCCTCGATAAGGAAAACAGGAACAATAAAATGACAGGAACAACAGGAACAATAAAAAAAGTTGAGGTGTTAAGCATATCCCAGATTTAAAAACAGCTGTACAATATAAATAGAAGGGAAGAGAACGGAAGGTAATTGCAAAGGAATGCACTGTTTGTGGTGTCAATGAAAATCACAAAGCGCCGTGAAACAGGTGTCGCAACACAACGGGGGTTAGGCGGGGCGGTGAGGTTTATGTCTCTCATGGTGGGGGTCTCGGTGTGTGTGATGGGGGCCAGGCTGATAAAAACGGTATTCAGTAGAGCTCCCTTCAGCATGCCCTTGTTCATTTTGAACCATTACACATCGACAGAGCTCCGCGTTGAGGGATTGAGCTCTCTGGGGCAGGATTACAAGCAGGAACGGGGGGGTTGAGGGGCCTTGGGACACCTCTCGCATGAATGCAGGGTGACGTGTAAGCTCTTCTTGTGTCCAGTCACAAGGGACGGCCCATCACTACACCCTTTTGGCCCTTGCAATAACAAAAGATACTAAGGCTGCACTTGGATTTTTAGGTGGTATGATATTATTATTGTTAATATTATTATTATTATCAGGGGTCCATCCTGCAGGGCTGGAACATCATTGTTAAAACACGGTTCTTGTTTAAACTAAATGACACGAGAGGTACATTCAGTGACGTAAGTGCACAGTGATTGGTCCAGACATAAGTCCACGGTGATTGGTCGAACCCATGAGTGTGAGAAATGTGAAAAAACACATTTTACTCAGTCCGACCTGACCAAGTCCTATCGCCCTGGGCGGTGGCTGGCCCACAGCGATGAGAGAACGCAGTGGATCACCGTTACAACACTGTACAGACCTGGTATCAATCTGGATAACCGATGCTGAGACGTCATATATCAGTGGTTTATTTGTCACATACATATACATACGTTCATACCTATAAGCAGTAAAATGTCTTTTCAATGCACCCAGAGATTATGCACAATGGTTACTAAACCGAACATAATAGCTAACCCAATTCCTGCCTAGCTAACTAACTGAAACTAACTAATTCCTAAAACGTGATGCAATTAGTGAATAGAATGATTAAAATAAAATAAAAATCTTGACTCTTGAATCAGCCTCTGAGAGTGGAGTTGTTTTACCACAAGTGTCATTGTGAGTGATAGCAATGACAAAACCTGGTTAACAGTCACACAAAGAAGGCTGTTTTTTGTAACTTGTGCTGCGTTTCACAGAACCAGGAAAACTGTAATACAAACATAAAATGACTAAACTGGACCTGTGTTTTGCTGCCTGCAGCTATATTTAGGGGTCCATGGATATTGTTCGGGAAAAATTATCTGAATTTTGAAATCTAAAACAATTTGACAAACAGAAGAATGGCAGAAGCTACAAACACAGTTTGCATGTCGCTTGTTTGAACCAGTATGTCACAAACACCTTGTGGTTGAAGTTTCATCCAAATCGATCCACATACGGAGCAGAAGTTAGTGAAAAACAGACAAAATTTGACCGATATCACAGACAATGCATTTAACACCAAAATATGTCCAACTGGCTAAAAGTATCTGGAACACAACAATTGCAAAACACGCTTGAGGTGTTGTTTAAACCAAAATGAACAAAATGAACAAGATGATATATTGAGTAAGTCGCTTTATGACGTCGTTATACAATGTACTTTAAATGTGCAGGTTCTGATTCAGAATGTACATTGGCACTATGTCCAGTGTGCGGGGTGTAGACTTCGTCACTCATTAGTGGTTTGACATAACAAACTAGGTGTTTACTTATATATTTATGTACTTTCTTACCTAGTAGATGTCTGAAGATCTGTTCGATTGATATCTTATCTCTTTGGTCCCCATTACTTTTCCGTAGTCCACAAAAACTCGTGACCACATTGAGTTGAGTCCAGTCAAATGTGGGCTTGAGTGATGCGTATTTCATGGAAACGTAATTTATTGAAAAAGTAATCCAAGGAAAAAAAGTCACCACTAAAATTACGTAAGTTCAACTGCTATCGTAAATCTCCTTAATCATTATATATATCAATACGTAAACCTACGTAAATACATCATAATTAACGCATGCAAAGACCCAACGTCACCTACCGTAACCGAGAATGCACATGTTTTTACATAAAACAAGGTAAGTTAAAACAATGACAAGATTTGGTTTAATGTAAAAAATATATAAATATATAACTTTTTTTTTTTAAAGAAACATTGTGTATAAACAGTTACAGCTAAACGTAGCAGATTTAAATAAGAAGACAGAAAATGTTGAGCATTAACAAGTTCTTCCATAGTAACTGTAACATGTACCCAAAATGAATAAACTGGACCCCATGTAATGCTGCCTGCAGCTATATTTATTATAATTATTATTATTATTATTTAGTATAGTTTAGTATAAATACTGTGTACTCAGTCTTGGGAACCAATAAAAATACTGGAATCCTCAGTTTCAAGCTCAGTTTCAGTGGCCCTGAGTGTTTAATTTCCTGTAACTGACAACTGAGAACTCAATTAAACTACGGCAGTTAAATTGGCGTCTGGTTCAGATATAGAAACATTTTTTTTAAGTACTAGTGCATCTGTTCTGGACCCCAACATCATTGGTTTTAGTGAATCCCAGTTATTAATAGTTAGGGTCCAGCATGCGTCACTGTGTCATTACATCAGCTGATGTTGCGTTCAATGGAAACTCACAACAATTGTTACTCGTTTTAGTAGTAATGCTGATGTAAAGAGGAGTGACAGCACGAAATGATGCTAAGTTCCATGGGAACTTGAAAAATTGTTTTTGGTGTGAATACTGGACCCCGTGTATAGCTGCCTGCAGCTATATTTATAATTATTACGGTCCGAGCCCACAGAATGTAGTCAAAGACCGTATTGTTATTGCTCTGTTTAAGCCTGTATTGTTATTGCTCTGTTTCTTCTTCTTCTTCTTCTTCTTCTTCTTCTTCTTCTTCTTCTCTTTCTTCTTCCGCCAAATTGAATCGGCTTTTTGATACTTGAAAACTCACGAAACTTTGCACACTCGTCAGTCCCGGTGTGCAAGTTGATATTCTACGGGTCCCGTGCATGGGTGTGGCAAAATGGCTGCCCACGCCCCCTAGAAAATAAAAGAAAATCGAACCGATTCTCACACACACACACAATGCGGCATTATATTGCCACACTGTGTGTGTTTTTGTAAATTCTGTGTGTTTTGTCATGGATGTCATTGCTGCTGCAACACTGGAATTTCCCTTTGGGGATTAATAAAGTATTTTTATCTTATCTTATTTACTTTCATCATTCACATTCACTTTTTTTCCACGAAAACTCAAGAAATTCGGTACACATATGTAACCTCACTAGACTTAAAAATATCTATATTGGTACCATGACCAAAATTTGATGGACCTTCCGAGATCGAGCCACAGGTACGCTTCGACAGTTGGATTACATCCTAGTGAGGAAGAGGTGGAGGAACTCCATCATGAATGCAGAACCATACTCCACATTCAGTTCTGTGGGCTCAGACCACCGCGTGGTCTCCATGCGGGTGAGACTGAGCCTCAGGGTCCCTAAACCAAGTCCTAAGATCTGGCGGGACTGGAAAGCGTTCTCAAACGACCCTGGCCTTCAAACCAGGTACACGGAGGAGGTGAGGAAGCGTTTCCAGCAGCTGGACAAAGTAGCGGAGTCCAGCAACGAATACACACGTTTCATTGCTGCGAACGAGGAGGCGACCAAACTATGTGTGCCCATGATGGAGAGAGTCAGATCCTCCCGGCGATCGAAACACCCTGAGGTAGTAGCGGCGCGAGGGTATGTGGAGGAAGCCCGCCTCAACTATGAGCGGGTACCAACAGTGGAGAGACGTAGGGAGCTGAACGAAGCCAAACAGCTCCTCTTCAACACCTACGACACCATTAAAGGGGAGGAGCTGATGGAGAAAGTGCAGAGAGTGAAGGCAGCGCAAGGTGGACAGAGATATGGGGAGGCCTGGAGGGTAATCAATGAAATGACCGGGAGGAAGAGGACCAAAGAGGGACAGGTCGACGGACACAGCCCTGAGGAGAGGGTGACAACCTGGGCCAGGCACTTCCAGAGGCTGCTGGGAGAGACGGCGGAAGCAGTGGAGCAATATGTGCCAACAGTCCTCCAAGACCTGGGACTTGATGATGGTCCCTTCACGGCTGGGGAGGTCGCCAGGGCAAAAACCACCGTGAAAGTGGGGAAAAGTGCCGGTCCAGATGGTCTACCCCCAGAGGTCCTGAAGAAATGTGATCTCGACGACATCTTTCTAGATTTCTGCAACCTTGCTCTGCTGCACAATCGGCAGCCTGATATGTGGTCTCTATCGAACATCATCCCAGTGCCCAAGGCTGGAGATCTCTCGAAACCGGACAACTACCGAGGCATTAGCCTGACATGTATCCCTGCAAAGATCTACAATCGCATGATACTGAACAGGATAAGACCTGCCATCGACCCTCATTTGAGGGAGAACCAGAACGGCTTTCGGGAGGGGAGAACAACAACAGCCCAGATCTTGGCACTCAGGAGAATAATTGAGGAGGTGAGGAAGGACAACCTGACCGCAGTTCTGTGCTTCATTGATTTCAAAAAGGCTTTTGACTCGATCCACAGAGGCATGATGGTGAAAATCCTTAGGGCGTATGGAATTCCTCCCAACCTACTCCGAGCAATAGAGACCATGTACGCAGGAACAAGGGCCAAGGTGATGACCCCAGATGGCAACAGCGAGGAGTTTGACATCCTGGCTGGCGTTATGCAAGGGGACACACTAGCCCCCTTCCTCTTCATCATAGTCCTCGATTACGCACTCAGGAAGGCAATCAGCGGGCGAGAGCAGGAACTTGGCTTCACGCTAACACCAAGGAGGTCGAGACGACATCCCGCAGTGGTCCTCACAGACCTTGATTATGCGGATGACATCAGTCTGCTCTCCAATAATGTGGAACAAGCACAAGAACTACTGAAAAGGGTAGAGCTGGAGTGCGCCAAAGTAGGCCTGAGGCTAAATGCCAAGAAAACTGAGGTCATCACCTATAACGTTCCACCAGAACATCAACCTCTGACTACAGCAGGAGGAACTGTGCTGAAAGAAGTCGATGACTTCAAGTACCTGGGTTCATGGGTCAACTCAACTGAGCAAGATCTGAAAGTGAGGAAGGCACATGCATGGAGGGCCCTGAAAGGCATGTCCAGTGTATGGAACTCCAACCTCCCCCGCCAAATCAAACTCAGCTTCTTCTATGCGACAGTAGAGTCCGTTCTCCTCTATGGCAGTGAATGCTGGTCCCTGAAGCCAACCCTAGAGAAGTCCCTGGACGGGTGCTACACCAGGATGTTGCGTGTAGTGCTTAACATCAGCAAGAGTACACATGTAACCAACAGAATTCTGTACGAGGGAATACCAAGGGTGAGCGAGAAGATTTCTGTAAGGAGAATGAGACTAGCAGGACACTGCGAAAGACACCAGGAGCTGCCAGCCAGCAAACTGGTACTGTGGGAGCCAACACATGGGCACCGGTCACGAGGACGTCCCACTTTAACATATGTGGATGTACTCAAGAATGATGCGGGAGCACAAAGCACCAACGAGCTGGCCAGATGTATGGAGAACCGGGATGACTGGAAACAACGATGGAAGGCTCGTCTGAGGACGACCTAGAGAGAGAAAATCCAACAGGAAGTAGTTCATGTTTAATCAAAGGTGCCATTTTAGTCACTTTTTGGTCGATTTTTTATGCTTTGTTCTTCGCATACTCCTCCTAGGCGATTTATTGGATCGACTTCAAACTTGCTGTGTGTCTACAAGACACCTTCACGATTAAAAGTTATTAAAAGATGTAGTTTTTGTCAGATGGTTCGGGCGGGGCAAATCCTTGAATTTCATGTTCGAAAAAGGCACTGTTTATGTGACAGTGTAAATTTTTTAATTTTCATGCTCTGTACTTTCACAAACTCCTCCTAGACGATTTTTCGGACACCAACGACACTTGCCCATCGAGGACCCGGTCATCGCTGCTTGCAGAATTAATTATTATTATTGTGGTTGGGTGTGTACATTCCTAGTGTCTAAATCCAGTTGCACACTGGGAGGTAATCTTTTGTCCCACAAATGTGTGTTTGAAGCAGATGTTTTCAAAATACCAAAAGCTGTACTCTGTAAGACAGCGGGTCTTAATTGTGGATTTCAAAGTCCACCACCTGGGATTAAAGATGGGAACCTTGAGCAGCGGCTGAGATGAGGCAGTTCTTGTTACGGCAGAAGCTTTCAGTACTATAACAGTGGCAGTAACCAGTATAGACAGAAACTGAACACCCTTCAAACCGAAGCAACGCCATCTCACCTACCCTCTTGCCTCAACAGACTTCTACTGACATGAAAGTCTGTAGTCACCAGGTAGTAAATGTCCAGTTTATCATAGTAAATGTCCAGTAACTTATCACGTCATTTTATCACTTTCATTCGCTAAAAGATAAAGCTACAGAATTGTAGCTTTACCACTCGAATCCTGTACACACCACCAAGTGCTCCAAGTACCCAAGATCTTTCTAACCAGAAGAATCATTGTCGAACAAAAAAAATGTTTTTAATAAAAGCAGTTTAGCATTTATACCTATAGTTAGTTACATTCCAGGAACATAACAGTTTATTTGGCCCTGACAGAGTTGAGGTCAAGCCCGGGCAGCCTGGCCGGCTCTGCAGGCCTTTGTTAAATTTTAGCCACTCACTCATCCATCCGCCTTTGCTCAGCTTTCTCCACATGCCTATGGAATTATATATCCATCAACTCGTAAGAATATTGAAAGAGAGAATCCGTGGTGGACGGCTATACCTCTCGACCTCCGAATTCTCCCCTTCAGTGTAAGATGCCCCACTTCAGCCTCAAACTTAAGCTTAACTTTGTAGAAGGATTTTCTTATTTTTAGGCCATTCTTTCTCAGGGCCAATAATATTCTGCATATTTACCTGTGGCTTGTTAATTACAGGCCTGGGATTTTTAACGCACAGTCAGCCCTCTTTGAGACGTCCATCCACTCTTCAAGCACACTTGAATGATTTGAATGATTTGTTAAATTTTAGCCACTCAGTCATCCATCCACTTATGCTCAGCTTTCTCAACATGCCTGTGAAATTATATATTCATCAACTTGTAAGAATATTGAAAGAGAGAACGGCAGAGGTGGTCAGCGGCGGACACACCCCCGACCTCCGGATTTTCCACTTCAGTGTAAATTGCTAACACTGCAATCCTGTCTTAGTTTGCCCCCTGGAGATCATGTTAATAATCTTTCATGATGACAGCCACTAAACTTCTCAGATGCTGCTTGTTGGGGGTCTAAAAGCAGAAACTACAGTGGGTTTCTGGCAGTCCAAGGTGTTTTCTGAGTGTTTTTCTTTGCACAGATGGGGGTTAAGATCAGGGAATGCTGTTGATTTCTATGTGAAATGTGGGCCTGTAAAGCCCTTTGGAACTGTACTGTGATTAAGGGCTATACAAATAATCTTGACTTCAAAGTCAAAGAGTTTTATTTTTCAAATGCACAGTATAAAACAGGGTCATTCTGAACAGTGAAATTATTATGACAAGGCAAGCGATAACTACGTAGAAGACATTGAAAGAAGAAATTCGAAAGTTAGAAAGTGTCAGCAAATAAGGGCAAGCCTGAAGGCCTGGGGATAAAAACAGTTTTTATCCTGTCTGGTTGTCCATGCCTGAATGCTCCGGTAATGGCTACCAGGTTGCAGCAACGTGAACAGTCCATAGCCTGGGTGGCTGTAGTCTTTTATGATTTTCTAAGGGATCGTGTGTGGTAGATGGCAGCCGATGATGCGCTGCGCTGTCTTTACCACCCTCTGGAGGGCCTTGCGAGCAGCAGCTGAGCAGCTTCCGTACCAGGCAGTAATGCAGCCAGAGAGGATGCTCTCATTGGTGCACCTGTAGAAGTTGGTGAGAGCTTTGGCAGACATGCTAAACCTCTTGAGTCTTCTCAGGAAGTATAGGTGCTTTTGGGCAATTTTTACTGCCAGGTCTACTTGCCTGGACTGGGTGACGTTGAAGCAAGAGACTCTCCACTGCAGCTCCATGGATGTGAATGGGGGCATGGGCTTGACTTGACTTGGCTTGATACTTTGACGTGAAGATATCTAGTCTGAAGGTGTGTCATAATAGTGAATTGATTGTATTTCCACAACAAACAATATTAATTAACTCAAGGTGTGGCCTTTAAACTATTGGTACGGACGAGGACGCAACATAGGAAGTGGGAAATTCTTGCCACTAGCTTGCTGGTATGCTAGCAGACCGTGCTGTGGTATGGGTGGAGTGTGGAGTTGGGGCTTGACTCTGGACTAGTCCATAGAAAATGTGCTTATTGTTATGTGCTAAACAAACTAAATGTATTTTTCATTGCCTTTTGCCATCTTTTTTTGTCAATCTTATCCTCAACCGCTTGTATACACAATTGAAGAATACAATACACACTGTTTTCTTATTTATGCCTGTGTATGACAGCTTATCTAATAGGTGATGTGCAGTGCAAGGCACCCTGTCAACACCTTTCAAGGCAAGTAGACTTAAGGGTCGAGAATCACTCTCCACATGTCTGTGCGTTCCTTGAGATTAGACAAGGGCTCAAATAAAATAAAATATGTTATTGCTTTTGGGCTTGACAGCGTTTCCTTTAAATATCTTCATTTATCGTGCTTAACAATGTTATTATGGGTATAATCAGTAGTCTATAAGGTCTACAAAAATACTGAAATATTTTGTAGGTTCATCCAAGTGGGAATAATAAGAATAAGACATTCTTAATGTAAGCCACATCATATTAATGCCTTCTCATACGTTCAGACCTACATATTTTTATTGTACTCAAGAACGAATCAGATCTGAATAAAAACCTGATGAACTCAACTTTGTTTGGGGAAACGTCAAATATGTTTGCAAAATTCCCGAATAAGGCCCAGTGATTCTGTTGTTATTGTACTGAACTCTATGGAAATCCCATACCCAAAATTGTAGGGTTTAGACTTGTAAATTTTGTAACATCTTGCACTGCCAATGTTCTTCCACGAGTCTCAGAGCGAGCTGCCCAAGTCTAGGCTGCTCTATTATTTATGCTCCCAGAATGGAAAAAGTGTATTAAAAAAACAAGAAACACACAAAATATAAATTCAAATACACAATTCCTCTCTTCCTCATTTGAAGCGTGTGGATACCCATTCTCAATGGACAGAAGAGGCTTTATTTTATAAATGAACACAGGACAACCTTGCAAGATATAATTTAGTCAGCCTTCAAGTCAAACTCCAGCTTAACTTTGCAGAAGGATTTTCTTATTTTTGGGCCATTCTTTCTCAGGGCCAATTATGTGCTGCAAATTCACCTGTGTCCTGTTAATTACAGACCTGAGATTTGGTGCAAAGTTAACGCAGTCAGCGGCGTGTGTGTATATAGTGTGTGTGTGTGTGTGTGTGTGTGTGTGTGTGTGTGTGTATACAATTTTTTTGCTGGTGAAAGTTAGAGGAGGATACTAAATATAAACACAATGATCACTGTTTATTTATCATCATTGACTGTCTTCTATCCTATGTTGAAGGACTTCTGGAGAAACTTTTCAGTTGCTCCGCTGAGTCCGATCCCGCCCGTCATTCCAGCTTTGCACGCGACGGGGAGGGACAGTCCATTAAAGATATGGGGGGATCTCTTTTGTGTGTGTCCGATTATTATTAGTTATTTCTAGGGCTGTACCCGACTCAGAATTTTGTCAGTCCAATCAGATTTGGTTTTTAAACGTGAATATGTACGGGGCATGGGGGGGGTTTATGAGTTGCTGGAAATTTCCAGACCCACCCTTCCTGGGAAAAACAGGAATTAAATTAAATATTTGTGGTTCTGCGCCCTGATCCCTCCCCCTCTGTGCCCACGGCGTGCCAGCGATGGGGTGCCCGTGATCGTGCGCCAAAACAGTGTTTTATAAGTAGGTAATTTTATTTTACTTTGTTTCCTTATGTAGTGAAACAAGCTCTCGGACAATCGTGCACACAAACCATGTGCCAGGAACGACGCGGATAAGATCCAGACACAGCACACAGTACGGAGAAAGTATAGAAGCTTTATTTACAAAGGTGGGAATAAGATGATCTGGGAATGGAATAAAGGGCAGATGGGTCGTTCGGGGGCCAGAGCGCGCAGGCCGAAGGCACACGGCTCCGAGTGTGGACAGGCTGGTGATGAGGCATAGACAGACAAGAATGCAGGCAAGCACGAGGGAGGTTTTCTGGAGATGAGGGGCGGAAATGGTCAGACAAGGCAAGGAGCAACAAATAAAAATTAAACAGACAGCAGTCTGGAGAGGGTGATGGTGGAGACGGCTTGACCTGAGAGACGTGAAAGGTTAGGTTGATACGCATAGTGAAATGGAGCTAAACTGCGGTGGGGTTAATTATGTAGGTTACTTCAAAAGGGCCAAGGAACTGGCGAGACGATTTATTACATCTGGTTTTCAAAGTGATATCTTTGAAATCCACATGTAAGAGCCAGACCTGTTGACTGGGTGTGTAGTTGGGGGCTGGGACCTGAGTGTGGTCTGCAAAGCGCTGGTTCCACTGGGCAGTCCGAAGCAGGCCGGACTTGGTTTCCCTCCAAACCTTGGGCCAGCCCCAGAAATTAGTCGCACCGATGGCACTGCCCCTTCCTCCTCCTGGGCCGGGAACTGGTAACCTAGGGAGGACACAAAGGGAGAGAGACCAGTGGCAGAGAATGAGTTGGACTTGTGTGCATACTCTACCCAAACTAACTGGGAACTCCAAGAGGAGGGGTTGGAGCAGACAACACAGCGGAGAGACGCTTCAAGGTCCTGGTTGGTGTGTTCCGACTGCCCATTGGTTTGCGGGTGAAAGCCAGATGAGATGCTGACCGTGGCTCCCAAGGCCCGACAGGGGACATGAACTGGGGGCCACGGTCTGAGACAATATCTACTGGGAGACCGTGCAGGCGGAAGACATGGCGGGCCATGAGGTCAGCGGTCTCCCAGACGGAGGAAAGTTTGGGCAAGGCGACGAAGTGAGCCGCCTTAGAGGAGGGCAAGCCGGTGACAAAGCCCTGGGCGACATGTGACCAGGGGTGGCTGGGAGTAGGCAAGGGAAGGAGTAAGCCCACTGGGGGGTGGTATGAGGCCTTACTTCGAGTGCAAATGGTGCAGGACAAGCTCCCATGCGTCCATAGCCATAGAGTGCCACCAGAAGCTTCTTCGTGTGGGACAGAGGGTCTGTCCGGGGTGACATGAGAACCTTGAGTTGTGCCCCCATTGGAGAACCTGGGAACGAACAGAGTCCGGGACAAACAGGCGGTTGGGAGGCACACCTTCAGGGTCGGATTGCGCCCTCTGAGCATCCCGTACCACCGACGGTCGATCGATCTCCCAAGACAGGGCCCCTAGAACACGAGTGGAGGGCAGGATGGTGTCGGGACTAGGTGGAGCCTCTCGGAAGTCAAACTGGCTGGAGAGGGAGTCAGGCTTGACGTTCTTGGACCCCGGCCGATACGTGATGGAAAATTAAATTGTCCGAAACACAGGGCCCAACGGGCTTGACGCGAGTTCAGTTGTTTGGAGGACTGAATATAGGCAAGGTTCTTGTGCTCCCTCAAGCCAGTGCCTCCACTCCTCCAGGGTAAGCTTTATAGCTCCCTGTTGCCTACATCTTTAGAGCTTATAGAGCTTATTGTGCGTAATCACCGGGTGTCATGACATTTCACTGCATATATGATTGACCGTATGTATATGTATGTGACAAATAATCTCTGGAACTTCAACTTGAACATCATTGTTGTGCTCTGCCGGGGAGAGACGACGTGAGAAGAAGGTACAGGGATAAAGCTTGGAGTCAGGACCAGAGCGTTGGAGGCATCAACCTCAATGATGAACTGCCGAGAGGTATTAGGCTGGACCAGGACGGGAGCTCAAATGAAGTGTTCTTTGAGCCGGCAGAAGGCTTCTTCAGCAGCAGGGGTCGAGGCGAAAGGAGCCACGCGGGAGGTGAGTCTGGTGAGAGGGGCTGCAACTCGGCTTGAGTCCCTAATAAAATGGCAGCAGAAGTTGGAACTGCTGCAGCTTCTTGCGGGTGGAGGGAACCAGCCATTCAGTGACCGTGCGGATCTACTCCTCACCTGCGCAGACTCAATGATGTAGTCCAAGAAACCCACGGAGTTCACGTGGAACTCCCACATCTCCTCTTTCACAAAAAGTCTATTCGCCAGGAGCCTTTGGAGCATCCGGCGGACATTGAGCTTGTGTTCAGACAGGTCACGGGAGAAGATCAGAATGTCGTCTAAGTAGACAAAGCGGTTCAGGAAGTCCCTCAGCACGTCATTGACAAGGGCCAGGAAGACGGTGGGGGCGGGGGAGGCATCACTAAATACTCAGAGTGGCCTAGTGGGGTGTTGAATGCAGTCTTCCACTTGTCCCCCTCCCGGATGTGGGCCAGGTGGTAGGCGTTATGCATGTCCAGCTTGCTGAAGACTATGGCACCATGCAGGGGTTCAAAGGCAGAACTTATGAGAAGCAGAGGATACTTGTTTTTTACTGTGATGTTACTGAGTCCACGATAATCAATACAGGGTCGTAGGGACCCGTCCTTTTTTTTTTTGTTAAATGTTTTTTATTCGGGATACAAAGAAATAAGTACAACAGAGGTATACAATAATCAATATTTACCTTCAGGGGCTTCAAAGAGGGCCCCAACAAAAAAAGTAGTGGAACATTGTCTCTGTATCGAAGGTCATGTAACTACTACAGGATGTTGTTGAATTAAGTATATGCAATATTTAAAATATTCAAATAGCTAAATACAGGTAAAACAGAGTGTCAGAGAGAAAGAAAATACATAATAATAGTAAAATAAAATAAAAAATAAAGAAGTAGAGTGAAGAATTGGTAACATTGACAATAATAAAAATAAATGAAGGAATAAATAGCAAAACATCGATGGAAGGGAAACGGATGGGAAGAGGGATTCATCAGGGGGCAAGGTTTGTAAGGAGTTAAAGTAATCTATAAAACAGTTCCATTTCTGAAAAAAATTTGCAATTTTGCCTTTCACTGAATGAGATTCTTATCTTTTCCAGCTTAAGATAGGATATAACATCTCTAAGCCATTGAGATATAGACTGAGCTTTAGGAGACTTCTTTAAAAGTAAAATGCAGCATCTAGCTACAAGGGACGTAAAGGCTTATATATCGGATTGTGAAAAAGTGATCTGGGGGGAACCAACTGGAAAGCCCAAATATTGCTATAGAGAAGGATATCCTTATATCAATACCCAGAACTTTTTTGATATTGTAAAATAGTCACTCCAAAATTTGTGTAGATTGGGACAAAAGAAGAACTTATGACTCAGGTTACAAGAGGGGGCGTGACATCTGTCACATTAGTCTGCAATACTTGGATAGATTTCAGATAGTTGGTATTTTGAAAAATTAACTCTATGTAATACCTTGAATTGTATAAGTTCTAGCCTTGCACAAGGCGTACTTGGGCATATTCTGTTCACTGCTTCATCCCACCACTGATCTGTGAAGTCTACCCCCAGCTCCCGTTCGCAAGCAGATCTTGTTTTGGCAACGAAATGACTTCCAAATGCCATGAGTTGTTCATATATCTTGGATATGAGTGATTTTTGATGGAATTTTAGTCAGAAGGTCATCCCATGGTTGGTTAGCAGGGAGGGAAGGATAACCTGGAAAGAGAGATAGAGAGAGGCACAGTGCCTTACTTGAAAGTAGCAATACAGGCCTCATGCCTCTGCTCTGCCACAGCATGTAAGTGAGTGATGGGGGAAACAAATGATTCTTCATTAAAGGCATCAGTGTGGAGGCTGACTTAAATTTAAAGTGATGTCTGAATTGCAACCAAATGCTAATGGGTAGACAGCGCCACCAGGTTGTTTGTGAAATTGGAAGTATTGGTGGTAGGGAGCAGGTTAGTAGGGCCATTGGGGAAGATGAGGAACATGATTAAGCCTCCAACTTACACCATAACGATCCTGGCGAATGAAGCCAATAGGACAATTTGTGAATACGTGCTGACCAACTGTGCTGACTTATGCCATGCTGAGCTAAACCGAAAGTCCAGACCGATCTTTCTTGACCACAAAGAAAAATCCTGCTCCCACGGGGGAAGAAGAAGGTCGGATGACCTTCCAATCGTACAGTCGTAGGGGCGATTGGGTGGCAGAGAGAGTGCCTGCTCCTTACTGAACACCTTCCCTAAACCTACAACACACAGGTCCAGAGTAACAGGAGAGACAGAGACAGTGGTAGGCTCAACAGGGGGTAGAGCAGAACACAGACATTTTGAATGGCACAGGGAACTCCACCAAACGATCTTGTTGGGACAAGAGACAGAGATGCCAGACTGGGACACTAAATGCGAGTCGAGAAAACTGTTCCAGTACCGGAATACACCAGGGTGGCTTGGACCTGCAACCTGGGGGGTGGGGTCTTAGGTTCGATAGTTTTGCTCACCGGTCTCCCCAAAGCTACGGGTGAGGGTTGTCTTTTGGCCGGACAGGACAGGAAGCCAGGAAATTACCTAACTGTCCACAATATATGCACTCCCTTGCCTTTATCCTCCTTTGCCGTTCTGCAGGTGTGAGGGGGGCTCTACCTACTTGCATCGGCTCCTCCTGCAGGGCCGCGAGGGTACGAGGTGAGCTGGAGACAGCCTGGGCACCGGGAGTGACTCTCGTGAGAGTTGGGGATGGAGCACGAGAGCTGTAGGTGGAGCAGGAGTTGTAGTACCTTTAGTGGCGTCTCTCCCGTATGCAGTGCTCCAGCTGGATGGAAATAGAGATCATAGCGTCCGGATAGGTTAATGCATCCCGCAGTGTTAATTCATCCTTGAGGTTTTCATTCAAACCCTGAAAAAATATGCCACAAAGGGCCTTCTCGTTCCACCCAGTCTCTGCCTCCAGAACCCGGAAATCTAATGAGTAGTCAGCGACGCTTTGCGGAACCTGTTGGAGGTTGAGCAGTCCCTTTTTACAGCGTTCCCTGCACAGACCGGATAATCAAGCACCTTCTGGAATGGGGTCCTGATCGTTCTGTCATGAATGAGGCGGATAAGACCAGATGCAGCACACAGTACGGGGAAAGTATAGAAGGTTTATTTACAAGGGGGGGAATAAGATGATATGGAAATGGAATAAAGGGCAGGTGGGTCGTTCGGGGGTCCGACCGGGCTGGCTGAAGGCACAGGGCTACGAGTGTGGACAGGCTGGTGGTGAGGCATAGGCAGACAGGAAGGCAGGCAGACTAACACGAGGGAGGTTTTCTGGAGATGAGGGGCTGACAGGATCAAACAAGGCAAGGAGCAACAAAAACATAAGAATTCAACAGAGAGCAGTCTGGAGAATACCACACTAGGTGACTGTAAGATCAGATGAGGTCTGGATGAGGAGTTCCTACGGAGAGTGGTGATGAGTGTGTCAAGGAACAGCTGTGTCAGCCAGGCCTGGAACCAGGAACCACACCTACCCTGCACTGTCGGGTATAGACATGGACATACTAGATACAAGAGGGAAAGGGAGGAAGGACAAGGGGACAGAAAGGCACAGCTGGGGCTGTTACACCTTGTTATTAGCACTTCATTGGCCAAAAGTGACAAATGTGTAAAAAAAAATCATCTGACTTATAGCTTTTCTAAAAAGCGATTATTGATTTGATTGAAACAATGTTGTGTTTCAGACGTGATGAACACAGTGTCCCTTTACAGTTAATTCACTTTTTTTCATTGCAGTAATTACTTTTCCAAATGTGGATTGTAACGCTTTCGACACAGAGATGGAGACATTTTACATAGATTTTTCATCAGCTGTTTTTAATTCTCTGTGTAATATCTATGTATAATATGTATATAATTTAATATGGACATACAAAGCGAGTTACACACGTAAAATGTATTTTTTCTTGTTCTGTAGGGGTGACAAAGTGTCAAACACTGCCATCGTCGCCATGGTAACCGGCAAAGCCATCCTCCATGTTTTCCTCCTCGCCTTCTTTGGTTGTTGCATCCACTGTTGCCATGGAGACCGTCAGGCGGCTCCCAGGGTCTATCTGTCTTACAGAGGTGAGCAGTACCTTGTTCTTTTTCTCTGGAGTTTCCTCCTGCTGGTGTTCTGTGTCTACTTCTGAAAGTACTTATGAAATGGGTTGTTGAAACCAAAAAACAGTTCTACAAGTGTGTTTATGCTTGTATTTCTTCACAGAGAGAGAGAGAGAGAGAAAACTGTGATTTAATTTAATGACTTCGTTGCTTTGCAACACTGACATCTGGGGTGATAAATGCTAACCAGTTGCCAAAGTGTAAACCAAATTCAAGGTCATTTTCCAGCAGCAAGTTTTGCACCTTGCACAAGGTAAAATTAAACTATGTACCTGTATATAACTATATATAATGTCTTTGTTAACCCCCACTCATTATGGCTAGTGAGGTCAAGTTTTAATATTGGTTGAGGCCAGTGTTTCCCAATCTTGTCTTTCACGCCACACTTTTTACAATGAAATAATCCCACAGCACACCACTATCATTTGAACAACTACAAAAGTCAGAAACATGTAACTATGCTTATTATTATGGCCTACTAATAGCAATGCAAGACTCAAATACATTTTGTTCACAGTGAACAAATCTTTTAGATTACTAGGGAGTCAGGAGACACTCAGGCAAAAGAGTGGGTGAGTGAATTGACTCGTAAACTGAAAATAATTACTGCGGTTAACAGGCCAATGAATGACATAATGGCATAATTCATATTGAATGTCACTGATTTACACTTTGCACTCTACCAAAATAAATACTTTTTATAGAATTAAATGGTTCTTGTGAGAATTCCATTCACAACTCAGACCGTCTTCTGACTCTAGTTCATTGTTCACAGAAAGTCCTCGCTCATTCACCGTGCGTTAAACCAACAGAATTAAATGAACAAAGAGTCAGAAAATGGAACAACTCTTTTTAATGAGTCAACAACCGAATCTCAAAAAAGAGTCCAATCTTTCATCACTACGAATAGTCCTTACTATAAGAGTGAGACTTGTTCTGATTGAGCTGCTGGCAAACTAGTGTGCCGTGTCACAGCAGTTGAAGTACGGGTACGCCTTATTTAATGACCTACCTGTTAACAACCGTTCAGACTTACAACCAGCTCTCTGACCAGTCTGTGTTGTGCGCCGCGTACAATTTTGCAGCGTGCATGCCGTCTCAACATAGCACATCACCGTTCTCAGTCTCATTCCCGCAGTCTGTCAGTATTCAATACATTAGCATTTGCAATCGCCACGCCCCCTTAACTATGAAATAACACGGGTCCTCGCTTATTGACCAATTCACTTAACGACTAGGTCCTAGGAACGGAACTTAAGTGAGGAGTACGTGTACACTGGACTAGGCTTAAATAGATAGTTATTAAAGACTGCTGTCTGAAAAATCCTTTAGGACGAAGGAGAACAGGTGAGGGAATGACGAGTCACTTCTAGTAGGCCCAGTGACCGTTCTGATTATCTATCTTAAGACAGCATAAACGTATCCAAAAGAAAACAAGTTATTTCTATAAGACAGTTTTATAAAAAGTTCCATTATGGACAAAAGCCTTGAGCAGTCAAGAGTTTCAGGACGAAGTGACAGAAATTGAAATGTTGCAAAAAACGAACATGCTCATAATGAAATTGAGCATGTGAATTTGTTGTTAGCGTGTGTGTGTGTGTGTCTGTGTGTGTCTGTGTGTGTTTGTGTGTGTGTGTGTGTGTGTGTGTGTGTGTGTGTGTGTGTGTGTGCTCCAGTGTGTGTGATAAATACGGAGATGGATGGAGTTTCATGGCCAAAAAAGGTCCAGACCTGGGCCAGTGAAAAGTCTGGATCTCTGGACGACGTTTCTATCTATTCTGGCCTCAAAAACTTAGAAGAATAAACATTGGACCCAGAAAAAGTCTGATGCGAAAAAGTTTATTGTGTATCTGAGCGTCAAGTACAGCATTAAACATTAGGAGGGACTCCAGAGTCCAGCTGACGAAGCAAACCTTTTGGGCTTCCTTTTATGCTCAAGATGTACTTGTACCTGTTACCAGGCATTTTCTTTTTTTGGAGATTCTTTATGCCATATATGGGTGTATGACCTTGGGCCCTTTCTTTTGTCTCAGCTGCATTTGGTCTTTCTTTCTTTGGTCTGTTTTTTGTCGAAAACTTAAGTTCCCATTTTTGGTTTTATGGCACACATTTTTTATTTATTTTTGGATACATTTATGTAGAAGACTTCCATTTGTTATTTCATTACTTCCCTGTTTTGGTTTTATAGCATCGATTTTTAAAAGTTTTTTTATACATATACCTTGAGAATTGGTGGTTTAGTATAACATGTAATCAGTTTCTTTTCATGTGGGGTTACTTATTAACCACGACAATATGTGTGGGGTCACTCAGGCAATTGTGTACGCAGATGACAGTGAAAGTGTGTTCCTCTGCCCAGAAAAGAGGACAGACTGGAGTAAAAAAGAGCTTCCTGCGGTCAGAATGTTTATGTCCATTGTACGCAGTAAGGGAAGCTCCTCCGCAAAGAACACAGCTGGCGGGGGCTTTTTCCAATGGTTCACTCTGAAGTACTCAAGGTCACGCGTTGCTGATGTGGAGCCGTTTCTATCACCTTCCCTGGAAAAAAAACAAATTTTATGGATTTGCTCTTTTTGTCTGCTAGGAAATGTTACAATAATCCCACCCAAAGTGCTTGCAATTGGTTACTTTCGTTCACTAGACTAGTTCATAAAAAAAAAAAAAAAAGTGTTTAGCATGCTCAGCGTCGTAGCGGGGAACTCCTGACAGAAATTTGTTGCTTTGCTTCGTTGTTGTTTGTGCTTGTATGTCGCCAAAAAGCTGATTTGCAGAAGTGCCACAGACTCACCTTTTTCGGTAGCTGCCAAAAAGTTTTTTTGGTTTAACATACAGTATAAAAAAGTTTTGCTCCACTGAACTGCCTTTAAGCACAGTTTTCAATTTGAATATCTATATATAGTTACAAATGTGACCCACCGCATACTTTCGGGTAATTTGGTGGCTTTCGACTTTTTCTTTCATTTGAAAGTGGAGAATCAGAGCTTCCAAACAATGTGTCACTTGTGCAAATCAAGCAAATATTTTTAAAGCTATGACTTGTTTATGACAAGGGTGTGGCAAACTGTGATTCTGAGATAATCACCCTCAAAGTTTTACTTACACTTAGTTCATTCAGCCAGCTTCCAGAATGCAATTAACACAATTAACATTCTGCTGAATGGGTCAATCACAAACAGTGTTGAACAGCGTCAACAACACCAACCTCAACGGACTTCATCACGTCATCAACTTCTTCCGTTGTTACAACAACGGACGTATCGTCGGTCTCCCCCAGTTGTTCTTGAAAATATTCCGTTTCATCGTCACATTCAGGTTGAAATCAGCTGTTTGAAATGTTCTCAAAGTCCAGGATCATATCAGTCTCAGCGTTGCCGTCATTCTCCGCGTCGCTGTCGGAGAACTGACAATCATCATGGAGAAATGAAGTCCAGTAGGCTTCTCCTCATCCATAACACAGAGAAATGAAAGTTTTCATAGACAAGACCGGTCCTCGTCTTGTTAACGGAAGTGACCTCAGCGACGTCAGCAATTCTTACTCGATGATACACGTTGGTACACGCCCCCTCCACAACGATGTATTTTTGTGCGTGTGTAAAAGTAGTACAATTTAAAGGTTGAACTCTATCAAAACGGTTTCACATTGTGACTTAACATCACATGGAATATGGATGAATGATCTTCACCTGAACGGTCGCTTTAAAGGAAACATCGATCAGTGTTGTTCAGCGCAATTTGGCGTCTCGGTAAGTGACCTGCGTTTCCCCATGAAATCTAACGGGAATATTTAACTCCACCGTTTAACATTTTTCTACTATTTATAAATCAAACTCGGTTTTGAAAATACATTAAGAGATAAAAAAAACAACATAAAGGAACATGAATCAGGAAAAATCGAATTTTCATTCAAGAAAGGTTTTTTCAACTTATTTGGCTGCTCCTGGCGATTTTAGAAATGCGAGAGATGGTGGGTTTTGCTGCGGTGGGTCACATGTAGTATACAGTATACATTTTTTCTACAGTGTTAATTCTCCTGTGGTATCTCAGATTAAGTTCAGCAGAGCATTTTTGGGGAACTAGCACAACTGGTGGATTATTGTTTGTTATATTCCATCTTATGTTTAGTTACATTTATGTTTAATCTTTACTAGGTGCCTAAAGAAACTGGCCAGCTCCTCCCTTTTGGCTTGGATCCTTCGATCCGCTCTTAGAGGAGGACCTACTGACACTTGTCCAATCCAATCAACCCATCACCTGCCTGCTGGATCCGATCCCCTCCATTAACGCATGGATGTTTGGGCACCACCTGAAGCTCAACCTCGACAAGATGGATCTCCTCCTTCTCCCTAGTGACTGTAACTGCCCTCACACAGACCTCTCCATCACCACCAAAAGTATTCACCTCAGACTGCCAAGGACCTTGGGGGTAATTCTGAAGAACCAGCTCTACTGCTCTGCCCAGATTGCCGCTACAACTCACTCCTGCAGGCTTCCCTCAAATCCATTTGAAGAATATGCCCATACCTCATGAGGGACGCAACACAAGTTCTGGTTCTTGGGCTTGTCATCTCCCATCTAGACTAGTGCAACACTCTTCTGGCTGGACTACCTAACTGTTCCATCAGACCTCTACAGCGCATTCAGAATGCAGCTGCCCAAGCCACTTCCTTCGATCACGTCACTGGCTTCCCCTCTCTGCTCGGATAAAATTTAAGACGCTCTCCTACAAGGCCGTCCATCGAAGTGCTCCTCCATATATCCAATCACTGGTCAGGTTCCAGACTCTTGACTCATTTGCTCCACTCCACCACCCTTGGAGGCCGCCTCGCTCCTCCGCCGCTACATGGTCTCAAGGGTTCATCATCCCAGTCGCGACCCCTGACACCCCAATGGTGGAATGAGCTCCCCTCTGTGTCAGAATGACTGAATCGCTCCCGATCTTTCGTTGCAGATTGAAGACCCATCTCTTCAGACTGCACCTGGACCGTACTTGCACTGACCCATCTACCCCATGAGGAGCTTTTTTCCTTTCACTGTCTAACAAAATTTTTCATTTATATATATATATGAAATACAAAAAAAACCTAAACATTGTTAACTCTACTAGTGCAACTTATTTCTAGAGAATATTTAGCTGGCTCTGACTGTGATATACAGTGGTTGATACTGTGACAAAATGTACTTTTTGTAAGTTGCTTTTGACAAAAGCAATAATATTATATATATCAGACTAAAATAAGTAAAGCTTCCTTTGCAACCCCATATTGTGAAGAAAATTATTGTTGATTAAGACGATAACATTGTACTTCAGTGTACTTCAATTTTCGTGACTATACAACACACAGTACAGTACCTATTTTTTTCTTTCTTTGCAGAGTCTAAACTAGCATCCAGACAAGACTATCTCATGGTCATGTCTTCAACCGTGACCATGTGGTTAAAGAATAGCCCACAATGGAATATTTTGTTTCGGCTTTTGATGACAACAGGTGTGTGTGTACGTGTGCACGAGCGTGCATGTCTTCTCAATAAGTACCAGCCCTTTCCAACCCCGTCCAAGAGGTTAGTATATTTGTCATGATAAAGCCAAGCTTGGAATGAGATAAGAGCAGTCCTGAGAATAGAAGTCTTGAGCTACACACACACACACAAACACCCACACACACATAGAGTGTCTGCTATGCCCCGCACTCTGCACAGCAGTGACGTTTGGAATTCCACACATTGTTCTGTGGACCCCTCGTGCAGCTGCAGTGCAGACAGGGAGACGGCGACACTTCCCCACCTAGTTAGAGCCCCGGATAATAACAGCTCTGTCTCATAAACTGGTGGGGAGACCTGAGGTATCGTTTAAACAAAGCAAACATGCACGCACAATCAGTTTTGACTGCTTGTTTACTGCGTAGTGGGTACAGAAGGCCCCGCACCCGATAACCAGTTTAGAGAATCTACCTACTTAGAGCTGGCCCTTAGGTCGCAAGATGCTATTTCACTGTATTTTATGTTGCATTAATGCAGTATTTTTTTCGTGAGTATAAAAACATGCAATTAATTAACTGTTACAATAAGGAAAACTATAATCCGGACTATAAATGGTGTTGAAACAGTTTAAAGTGGCTCAACTGTGACAACAGTAATTATCTGTATTTTTGAAAGCCACTTGTTTTGTTGAGTTTTAACATTGCCATGTTTTTAGCAGACCTTTTAATTTTGTTCCTAGTAGCTACAGCCGCAAAAGCCACAGTGGCCTAGTTTTGTAATCATATGTCCCTTATGGCAATACTTTTACAATTACAGCAATTCCTGTACAGCAGTAACATTTACCAACATTTTCTTTTTTGTTTACATCGACATCCTCAGGGTCTCACTGTGCTGTGCCATAATAAAAGTTTGATATATACTTGGTAAAGTCATTTCTAAAGCTCATAGTAATCGGAAGCCATCACATGCTTATTGATGGAAATGTCCTTAGAACTGCCATCAAAGTGACTTTGAGAAGTCATAAAGGTCTGGCAATGGGAAGGTTTTGCTGATGTCATGTCTTTGTTATCATTTTAACTAATTTATGTCTGAGAAAATGACAGTGACGCAGAAAAGTTTCTGTAGATGGGTCAACTGTGTTTATGATCACTGACAATGATAATATATTCCACCGAAGCTCTGTTTGCCCAACTTTTAAACCGTATTGTTGCATTCAAGTCTTGGCCCGTGGGAAAGTACAGCATGTTAACATAATTACAGAAGACACCCATTAAAAGATTTGCTTAAAGGTTGTGTGTTGGGGAGGGGCCATTCAATCTACGTTGCTACTACCAACTCACTTTGATCTGAGTTTTAAAGCGTCTCACGAAGCTGATGATTGGCGGCATATAGATGAATGAAGCGCTATATGCACTAGGGCAACACTGTCACCATGGCCTCCTTAAAATGTATTGCTAACTCTCACTCCCTTCCCTCTCCTGCCCCCTTCCACAATGTAGTACAAGTGATACAAATGCTGGATCACACGGTGACACGGGAGCAGCTTTGGTTTGAAAGTTGTTGAGAAAGGGTGAGAGATCTGACATCACCAATGTACCCAATGTATTAAAATCAGCGTGATCGTTTTCAACCTGTCCTACACTCTCTGCCTCTGGTGAAGGAACGTTCTCCACCCGTTCTACCTCTCCCTGTTCGCTCCGCGCTCCAGTGCAGCCAGTGCGGGCAGGGGGACTGCCCATCGTTCCGACACTCCATTATTCTGAAACCTCAATAGTCCGAAAAATGTCCCATTACATTCCGGAAGGTCCAATGACACCATCCTGCATAATAATTAGCCATGTGCTTCGGTTTGTTTGACAAAGAATGGAAGATTCAGTGTAAACAATGGACAGATGAAGAAAGCTACATTTGCCTCAGAGTAGATTCATATAATTATTATTATTTTGAATGTTTGTTTAAATTATAGTTAACCAAATTTGTTAACTTGTTACACATAATACAGAAGCACATAGCTAATTATTAGGCAGAATGATATCATCAGACCCTCCCGGGTGCAATGGGACATTTTTCAGACTATTGGGGTACCCACACGCCTAACTGTGAAAGACACGTCTAGGGTCTTTGTGGCACTTTTAAGAAGTCAAATATTAAAATGAAAGAATATGAAGACCTGTCTGTATAGACACTTGAGGTGTTTCAGTTTTACGTCTTTGCAGCCAAGCGCCACGGTTCTGATCGGATTCGCCAAATTTTATTCACAAAAACGAATAATTTTTAAATATTTGAACGAAATAAATATTTGTAAAAACCCACTATTTGTGCTTTGCCCCACTCCTACTTCACGTGCTTGTTCCAACAGTGTTACTGCTTCCATTCACAAAACTTGAGGTGTGGAATCGCCTGTACTGCTTTGCTGGAATATCGATGCCTGCTCCCACTGACCATCCATCCATCCAATCATTATCCATCCAGATCAACCATCGGGAATCATTGGGTCTGGGACAAAAGTGTCCCACTTGGACTCAACTACCGCATTCCCAACCCCACACCAAATTAACCATCTGTGAACCCTCTCCAACCAAATTTTACCAAATATTATACTATTACCAAAAATATATATTATTATTAATATTCTTTCAATTATCCCAATAGTACATCTGTCAAAAATAACCACATTACAGGTAAAATACGAAATTTTATAATATCTTCCACAAGATCAGTTAGAGTATGGAATAGTATATTGTACATAGATCAGAGTAAAGAATGACCCTGCATCCCTCTCTGGGCCATGGGCCTGGATAACCTAGTTGAGTGCCAGGCTTCAAAAAAGTATCCTGAGAAATTCGGTGATTATTGGGGGGGAATGTCCATGTTGGTTTGTACTCTGTCTGGCCCACACTAAAAGATTTTCCAAATCTTAACAGAGACCCCACACATAACATATAATGATGAATGTTTACAGTTTTGTTCCAATTGTGTGTGGAGAGCAATGATTCCAGGCAGATTCTATTCACAAACCACTCCCAACTCTCAAAACTGCAAATCTTGCAAATCTCTTGTGATCAAACGTGACTTTAGAGTAAACAAACACGGCGGACAGTGGGCAGGAAGAACTAGCGATGCTAGTTTTTTTTATTATTTGTTTCAGAAAAAGGAAAGGAAACAAGAAAAAACTATGGATAAAGTCACAGAGACTGCGTGAACATGCACTGTACATGTTACTTTATGCTTTGTAACGTTAGCATTTGCCACCATGGCTGCTGTTGTGTTCATGACTTCTTCTGTTTCAGTCAGGTTGGCTCACAATCATCCATCGCTCTTTCCCACGTGACAATCAACAGCCTGCGTCCTTGGGGTTCCCCCCATACCTCAAGATATCGGATCGTAAATATTCAATTTAGTTTAATATTTGCAATTTGAGGAGGACGGACTTCTGAGTAGAGCGGGGAAAGTAAAAAACTCTCTTCATGTAACTCACACAAAAATAGTGATTTTGCTTACCATCGTCGGAAGGGGGGGAATAGGGCCCGAAATCATCTTGAAGAAGACGCTTGTCATCTCAAATAGGGATTTGCTGCCCCCCTGCAGCAAGTTAGGTTAACACAATACATTAATATATTTTCTTTATTAGCTTTTCATATTCTCAGTCAGTTGAAAATATGCATATGCATTATTTCATCCCCTCTCCAGAACTGATGGAGACCCGGACGGCACGACCCTTCTCCTTCTCCTTCAACACCAGTGACTACAGGATTCTTCACATGGACCAGGACCAGGGGAGACTCTACCTTGGCAGTAGAGAGTACTTGGTGGCTTTGGACATGCACAATATTAACAAAGAGCCGCTTATTGTAAGTATAAAAACCTTGCTCTGTTTTTGTCTTTTTTTCTTGTGTCTTTTGTTTTTCTTTTACTTCCAGCTCCTAGTCTCTTGTCTTTGCATGGAAAGAGCCTTAAAAACTTAATAAAATGCACAGTTTGTGACCTTTTTCCTCCCGACATAACAGTGCTGTCTGACAATATTGTGAGCTTCCCTATTTCAACAAAGGGAGTTTAATGTTTAAAAGCTGCATTTACGCACAGTGAGAACTGCTGGAAAGCGTTCAGCAAAGTTGTCCTATGAACAGTTGAATTATAAGTGATGATAAATTATGATGGGAACCAATATTTTAACAAGGCCTGGGTTGAAAAAGAGGTGACCTATCCTTTAATATAATATCTAATAAGTCATGTTGGAGTGTGACATTTATGAGGGATTATTAGTGATACACCTAAATTAAGACATATCTAGGACCAGTTTGTGATAATTTATAAGAAGCTATTTGAGATGAAGGGTAGTTGCGATTACAAACAATGCTTTTTTTTCCCCTCTGTGTCCATCAGATCCATTGGCCTGCTACAGCTGAGAGAAAAGGAGAGTGTCGGATGACGGGGAAGGGGGGGCAGGTGAGTTTAACTCATTCTTGTACAAATATGAACAAAGCTTGTTCGTGGGTGCTTAAAAAGTCTTAATTTGTCTTGTCAAATCAATTTAAAGACTCGTACTCACCTTTTACCAATTTCTTATTGAAATACAGTGTGGCTTGAAACATCTCAAGGAAGTATTATCAAAAACAACTTCATGGTTCAATAAGATTTAAACATTTGAGCATTTTGCATTCAAAAGAAGATCCTGAACTATTGAGTTTGTAAAAATAAAATAAAATAAAATAGAATAAAATAGGCACACCCATTTGGTGTCTGAAGAGACACGTGGGTTAACGTTCGCCTCTTTGTCAGGAAAAGAACTTCCCAAATTTTGCTCTTGGTGTGTTGAGGTGGAGAGTGCGGGAGATATGCATATACTATCCTGTTAGTACTTTAATGCTTGTTTACTTTAATTCTACTTTGTCTTTATGTTATACTCGTAGAAAGTTTGCAGATCCCATTCCAACAGGGGAACTGAATGATTGCATTAAATTGATCATAATAAGAAACTATCTGTGTAATCTGTTTGAGCACTTAAGGATGTGTTTCAAACAATGTAATGGTGCTTGTAAAAGCAAGCACTACTATGCTGGGGAATGTGGTTAAGTCCACCAGTGAAAATTATTTGACAATTGAGTGAGTTCAAGTGCAGTAATTCAAGACCGATAATCCAAGTGAAATCATTCGCTGAGACTCCACTGAAATAAAAAGATAATTCACTGAGGAATGATTAAGATCCTTCATGGCCTAAATAGATGAGCCCAAATCTGAAAAGTTTAATATTTACCTTTTTTACTTACTTTCTTTCTTTTTTCTATTAATTTTGCATATTTTACTCTATTCGAAATTGCGAATGCATTTCACTTGTTTGCTTCGCTTTTATTGTTACTACTGTATCTGATAGCCTTCTTTGAATGTAAAGCACTTTGAGTTGCATGTTTGAGTTGGACTTTAAGTTGCAAATAAAGGTTATTATTATAATTATTGTTTTATTTTTATTTATCTAAAAAAACATTTTTTTGGGGTTATTGTTCAGATTTTTATTATTATTATATTATCCTTGGCATTTTTCGGGCTAAAAGTGGTTGAGGGTTGAGCGCTCATTAAAACCGGGATGTCACGGACATCTAGTGGTTCAAGTTTCATCCATATCTATCTATCTATCTATCATATCGTCATCCATAAGGTTGCTGGTTGGATCCCAGGCTCCTCCTGCTAGCATGCTGTAGTGTCCTTTAGCAAGACACTTAACCCCTAATAGCTCCTGATGGCTGCGTCCGTCGGTGTTTAAATAATTGTAAGTCGCTTTGGATAAAAGCGTCTGCTGAATGTAATGTAATGTTCACTCAATGTAAACTGATTTAAGACATAAGGTATCAATAATTTCAGCATGTGAACTATAGTTGAGTAGGCTAGAGCAATAGTTACAGTAGTAACAAATCTTCTCCATACATTAGTGCAGTTCAGTTGTCCTTCGGAAGGATTATAGTGAAATAGTTTTACCCGTTTACCACTTTGCTTCATTTCAACAGAACGTATCATATCTGTCATGATCCTCCCCCTGTCTGCCACTAGGGCTCTCTGTCTCCCTCTAGCTCCCCATGTCTGCCACCAGGGCTCAGTCTCCCTCTAGATTCCTCTGTCTGCCCAGGGGCTCTCTGGCTCCCTCTAGCTTCCCCTGTCTGCCACTAGGGCTCTCTGACTCCCTCTGTCTGTGTTTCATGTCACTTCAGTTCCCTGTCACGATACACCTGTCCCCAGTCTGTTATCACACCACCTGTCACCACTTCCCTCGTCACTCCCATTGTACTTAACCTGGTGCTCTTCACTCTGTTGGTGTCGGTTCGTGCTTGTTGCTCATCTCTGCCTGCTTGTTGCTGCCTGTGTTTTCTGCCGAGGTTGCTGCATGCCCTTTCCCCCGTTCCACGTCCCTGCCTGTTTTCCTGTGTGTACCCTGGACTCTCGACTCCTGATTCCCGCCGGATTCCCTGAGTCCGGCTTCCCTGAGTCCAGCTTCCCTGCCTGGTCGTGAGTTCTTGTCTTCCCTGTCACAGTCCTTGCCAGTCCTGATCCCCTGACTGTTCCGGATTATGTGTTTCTTCAATAAACTCCTGTTAATATTCCCTAACCGTGTGTCTTGCAATTGGGTTCCTCATTGTGGCCATCCTTCCCGTGACAGTATGAACCGACCAGCTATGAACCCAGCAGACCCGGTGTTAGGGCTTTTTTCCCCTCATTCCTCACCCGGGGCCAATCTCAAGCCCCGTGAGCTGGCTATAAGCCTGCTGGTCGCAAGCAGGCTCCTCGGCCTGGACGTCCCCTCCAGGCACCCCGGACTGTTCGCCCCCCGCCTTCACCCCCCTGAGCTGGCTAGGCCGGTACCTGTCTGGTCCCCTCCCGCCTCCGAGGATGCCGAGCTGTCCCCCTTCTGGGGGTCACGCTTTGCGTTTTTCTCTTGGGACCCCCCGGCAGCCTCCGCTGCCGGGCGCTCCCCAGCCGCCGGCCGCCTCCCCCGAGGTCGCAGAGGTCCTGCCAGTACCTGCCCTGATGCTGGGTCGACCCCCCCCGACCGGTCCGGCTTCCGGACCCAGTCTCCTAGATGTCCTCCGGAAAGCCTCCTCCCACCTGCCCTGTTGGCATGGGCAGGGTTCCAGCTCTCTGGCCGTCTGCCTGAGGGGTGCCTTCTCTTCTTTAACTAAATTATCCAAAAACCTCCACCACATACTTTGTTGGAATGAATGTCCAGTGGCGTCAACATTTAACAATGGGTGGACTACGTTAGTGACAAACCTTCATTTCTCAATTTGGGCTCTTCATCTTTCATGATTTGGTGTGAGTGAAAGGGGGTGGGGGAGTGGCGTTTCACAAATCTCACTGTGGAACTGTGTTCCAGGGTTGGGTGATCAACAGGACAATGGGGATGGTGACGAGAAAGATGATACACAGATGTGACCAATCTTTTCCTGTTGACGGGGCTTCATCCTTTTCAAGTACAGGTCTTTGCCACTGTATTGGCAAATCCTCTTTGTGGAGACAAAGATTACCAGCACTTAATTTTGTTGGGATTGTAAACTCAGTTAACGTCCGATGATTCTCCAACGTTGTTGATTATCTGGTCCTCTGGAAGGTTGCAGACTTTCTTGCAATGAGATGCGTGTACCCATTGTGGTCGTTCTGCCACATTAACTGCTGCTTCGGTGGTGAGGACGACCTGGAACTGTCCCAGGAATCTAGATGAGTTCCAACTTTTCGTCTTGAAGTCGCATCTCACCACCCAGTCACGTTGTCGGAGGTTGTGTAGTGTAGTGTGTAGTAGTCCTTCAAGTGGGACGTGTAGGGCTGCTTTGACCTGGGACCACACAGACTTCAACACTTTGGTGAGAGACATACAATATGACAACATTACTTGGTCCACATGATGTAATTCATCCGTGGCTTTAACAGAGGGGCATAGACCTAATCGCATTGACTTCCCGGTCAGCACTTCATGCGGGGACAGTCGGGTCACACCATGTGCTCGTCCTGGCAATCCCATCATTATTGATGGCAGGCATGAAACCCAAATAAAGTTTGGTTTCAGCCATTGTTTTTGCTAGTTTATTTTTATTGTTCCATTTGCTCTTTCAACAGCACTACCGCTTTGTGCATGGTAAGAGCAATGAAACCTTATCTGGATCCCCAGATAAGCAGAGAGCTCCTTCAACACTTGGTTGGCAAAGTGACTACCATTATCCAACCTTAGCTTCACTGGGATCCCCCAGCGTGGAATTATTTCTGTCAGTAGTGCTTCTGCCACAGCACGGGCATCATTGGTTTTACACAGTAAACATGTAAATTATCACCATGGATTTGAGGTGCTCTAAGTGAGCATTCGGAGTAGGGTGGGAAGAGCTGGCGGTAGAAACACCTGTCCCTGCATTGTTCTGTGCACAAATAACATATTTTTCACAAAATATGTTCTCCAAAACTGAAGCCTGGGATTTCGTAATGTTTACTTTGTTGTCTAACCATCCCCCCTTTTGACACATGGTCCTTTCCATGTGTCAAACGAGCAAAGTTATGAAAAAGCCGGCTGGGGAGATATGGTTGCCCCTGTGGGCCATGCCAAATGTCTTTTTTGCAGTAACCTTTTGCCTTCCAAGGTTAGTAAGGAAATCAGAGTCCTCCTCATCTGCAGGAGAGATTACCATTGTTTGAGCACGAGCAGTGTCAGATACAGCGGCGGCTTCGGCTGCTGCGTCGGCACGAGTGTTACCTTTAGAGATGGGGTCAGAGGCATCAGTATGAGCAGCACATTTACAAATAGCAATTTGAGCTGGGTCATAATGGCGTCCAAAAGGTTCTTTACAAGGTCAGCATTAGCAATGAATTTCCTGGCGGAGGTTAAGAACCCTCTGTGATGCCAAAGACCACCAAAATCATGTACAACACCAAATGCATAACGACTGTCGGTATAAATATTAACACTTTTCCCTTCGGCAAGAATACAAGCAAACAATTAATGCAAACAATTCTGCAGCCTGGGCGGAAAGATGCCCAGGGAGTCTGGCAGATTCCAGAGTCCTAAAAGAACTCACAACCAAGTATGCCACAAGCGGGTCATCAATCTTTGTGCCGACCCATCCACAAAAGTTCCATATCATAATTTACAAGAGCTTCAGCAGCAAGATCTGGATGGGGCGAAGCCACAACGGCTATCGTTGCCAAGCAATCATGTGGATCCCCATCGTCAGAGGTGGGGAGAAGAGTGGAAAGATTAGAAACGGTGCATCGCTTCAAGGTGACATGGGGTAATGAAAGCAGCACACAGAAATTAGCCATTTTACTCTATAGCAAGAAAGTGGCTACAGCATGTGGTACTAAAACAGTAAGCAGACAGTAGGCCACAAAAGAGGCATAGATTGATGCAATAGATGCAGCACTCAATGCACGCATACAAGCAGGCAACCCACTTGCCAAGTGATTCATGTGATTGTTATAACACAGCAGACATAAAACCATCCTTCTCATCCACAGTCAAAGTGAAAGGTCGTCATATCCGGAAAACCCAAACATGGGGAAGATGCAAGAGCTTGTTTAAGAGCAACAAAGCTTTCCTCCACCTCAGGGCTCCAATCAACCCTATCTGACAATGATTAACCCTTCCCATGAGCCATTGTTGATAATGGTTGGGCAAGTATCGCATATTCCACAATCCAAGAATGGCAATAACCACAGCAGCCTAAAAATGCCATCACCTGGCTTTTAGTTTGTGGTTTAGGCATATCCAAAATGGTGGCAACTCTAGAGTTGCCCAGGGTGCGACACAATGATGAAATTTCATGACCCAGATAATGAACATTGTTTTGTGCCAGCTAGAGTTTGGTTTTGGAAACTTTGTGACCATTTTGAGCTAAAAAGTTTAGGAGGGCCTGCGTATCTGCGATACATGACTCCTCATCTAACGAGCAGATCAGTAAATCATCTACATATTGGATCAATACGCTGCCATTCATAAATTTGAACCCAGCTAAATTTTCACCTAATGCAGCAAAGAACGCTGTTGGAGACTCCGCATATCCTTGTGGCATGTCCATGTGTAACGTTTCCCTTGAAGAGTGAAAGTGAACCAAAATTGTGAGTCCTCGTCTACTGGGATGCTAAAGACAGCATTTGCAAGCTTAATAACAGTGAAACATTTTGATATACCCGGGACTTGAGACAAAATCAATGAACAGCGTCATTTACAGCTTGCTAATCCCGAACAAGACGCCATGAGACTCCGTCCGTCTTTTTACCAGGCAGTATTGGTTTATTGCATGGAGATGAGGGACCGGGTGCAACAATGCCTGCTTCTAAGAACGATTGAAACACTGCGGTTATACCTAAAACGGCGTCTGGTCCGGATATTGTGGTTTATGCGCTCGGTAGGAGGAATTTGCTGTGACCATGAGGGGAGTTTCCCTCTTCATTAGTCCAACATTATAGTGGCCCAGAGTATCTCCCCTCTAAAGCGGGGTGTTCCTCAGCGTTAAAGTTAGCAAAAATCCATGTTGCGTTTTCTTTTGTTGTAACAACATGCAGGAGCTGGATTGATCATACACTTGTAAAGGTGGATAGATAAGGAAACTACCAAACATAACTTTTTGGGCTAAATTGACTCCCGTCAGGATGCATCTACCAATCTGTTATACCAGCACATTTTGCAATCAAAGGGCCAATAGATTGCCATGATAAATGTGACCCACCGCATACTTTAGGGTCATTTGGTGGCTTTCAACTTTTTTTCCCCGCATCATTTGAAAGTGGAGAATCAGAGTTTCCAAACAAGGTGTCACTTGTGCAAATCAAGCAAATGTTTTTAAAACTATGACTTGTTAATGACAAGGGTGTGGCAAACCATGTTTCTGAGATAATCACCTTGGAAGCTTCGTCGAGACTTGCTTAATTCAGCTAGCTCGCGGAATGCAAATGGGGTAGCCAAAGCCACATGGCTAATTGACATAATGCTGAATGGCACTGCTTTGTTCTTGTGTTTTGAGGGAACGTTGAACAGGGTCAGCAACACACAACTAGTTTTGTTTTTAAAAAAGCTTTTATTTAACAGTAAGAATATACATGTTTTATAACCTCAATGGACTTCATCACGTCATCAACTTCTTCCGTTGTATCAACAACGGGCGTATCATTGGTCTCCTCCGGTGGTTCTTGAAAATTTTCTGTTTCATCATCACATTCAGGTTGAAATCCACTGTTTGAAATGTTCTCCAAGTTCGGGATAATATTCGGCGTCACTGTCGGAAAATTGACTATCATCGCGGAAAATGAAGTCCTGTACGCGCTGCTTAAACTGACTTGGCACTGGTCAGATTAAGGTCCGCGATTTGATTTAGATCTTCCGCCACCGACTTCTCGTAATCCATAACAACACAGAGTTTTCACAGACAAGTGAAACCGGATCTTCACCTGGACCATCGCTTTAAAGGAAACGATCGATCAGCGTTGTTCAGCGCTATTCAGCGTCTCGGTAAGTGACCTGTGTTTCCCAATGTAATCTAACGGGAATATTTAACTCCATGGTTTAACATTTTTCTACTATTTATAAATCAAACTCGGTTTTGAAAAAACGTTGAGAGATAAAAAAAACAACATAAAGGAACACGAATCTGGAAAAATCTCATTTTCCTTCTCCACTCATTCTCCACACAGGAGAGCGGGGCAACAGTTGGAGAGTATGAAACTGTGACGGAATGTCATAGTGTTAGATTCATCTTCATTGTCCACTACATCCACAGGTACAGTGAAACTCTCTATCAATCTCAGTCCTGCTGCTCCACCGACGGCAGTCGAGTGTCCCAATAATGGTGGACTGGATTTGAGTTTGTTAGTGCATAACATTGAGTATCTTGCACCGGAATTAAAGAGTTTGTTCGTCGGCTGGGGACAGAAGCTGGAGAAGCTGTTGGATTTCTGGGGCCATCCTCCGGGGCGTGTCACAAAACTGGGGCTGGAATTGGAATTTGAGCTGTGGTTGTAAATAGGGTGGCAGGTGATCCAAGAGCGGATCAAATTTGTTTGGCCCCGGGACATTTACCATGTGATGAGTGGTATTACCTTGTTTCTGCTTTATCTCCCTATTTTGTGCTTCCTTTACCCATGTATCATATGCTTTCCAATCTACTTTTCCTTTTCTATTCTTCTTTTCCTTCTCATAACATTCCAGTTTTTCCTTCAATTGTCTTGGTTTGTTTAAACCAGGGGTGCACACACTTTTTCGGCTTGCGAGCTACTTTTTAAAATGACCAGGTCAAAATGATCTACCTGCATTAAGAAATGCTAAATATATTTATTTATATATATACTGAACATACAATATATGTTGGCGTACCCTGCATCACTGCATGAACCCTAACGGCACAATACAATTAAATACATTTATGGTCACTACCTTACTCTGATGACTTGCACTGAACGGAGTCGGCCAGGGTTGCGTAGTCCGGACAGTAGCTGCTGGTAGCCAGCCTCAAGCAGGCTTCCAAATGATCATTAGTCATGGTGGAACGGTATTTGGACTTAATAATCTTCATGTGGGAAAAGGCTGACTCACATAAATAAGTAAAACCGAATAATGCAGTCAAGGAGGTAGCAAATTTCCTCATGTTTGGATACTTTTCCTCTGTGAGTAAGTTACAAAACTGTCCATGAGCCCTGGACTTCAGCTGAATGTCAGCCTGTAGTGTCAACATCATATTCTCTACTGCATACGAGTTCAGGTGAAGTTAGTTACTTAGTTAGTTCCTCCCGTTCCTTCTGGAACATTGGGCAACGAGTCCCCTCCATTTTCTCCGGTCCATGGCGACCCTTCTTGCTCCATGCCAGCTGACACCCATTTCATTTAGGTCTTCCTTGGCTGTCTGTCTCCATGTCTTCTTTGGCCTCCCTCTCTTCCTCTTTCCACCCTCTGGCATCCAGTCCATTGCCACACTTGCTGGTCTCTCTCTTGGCAGTCGGAGTACGTGCCCAGCCATTCTCTTTCTCCTAGCAGAGACAATATCGGACAGGGCTGCCACACCTGCCCTTTTCATCACCTCCTCGTTGGTGATGTGATCTCTCCATGAGATCCTCAAGATGGATCTGAGGCATCGTCGATGGAAGATATCCAACTTGTTGGTGATGCTGGCTGTCTTCATCCACGTCTCACAGGTGTAGGTCGCTGTTGGGATGACCACTGACATGTAGAGGCATATCTTGGTGTCCGTATTGATGGCTTTGGACTACCAGATGTTGCGGAGCCGTTGGTATACTCCTGCAGCTTTGCCGATTCTAGTTCCTACATCTTTCTCCACGTCTCCTGTATTTGAGATGTTACTTCCAAAGTATGTGAAGTTCTCAACGTACTCTACATCCTGTTCGCCTACAGTGAGAGGTGGAAGGTGTTGGTCCTGTCTGACGGTCATGGCCTTGGTCTTTTCTTGGCTTATCCGTAGCCCGACCTTTTCCCCGTGCTTATGGAGGTTGTTGGTCATCTCTTGGAGTGCAAGGTGGGTATGACTGAACAGAGCCAAATCGTCCGCAAAATCAAGGTCGGCCAGTCTGTCCCCTCCCCACTTGATGCCAAAGATTTCACCAGTGATGGTCTTCCTCATCACAAAGTCGATGTCAATAATGAAAAGCAAGGGTGACAGGATACAACCCTGTCTTACTCCAGTGACGATGTCAAAGTCTTCGGTTGAGCCGTTGTTGACGTATTTGGGTGGTACACCATACAGCTGGACAATCTGCCACAGTGATTCCCGGTGGATGCTGTCGAAAGCTTTCTGAAAATCTATGTAGTTGATCATGAAATTGGACATTGGAAATTGGAAATCTGGAATTCTTGGCACTGTTCAATGATGTTGCGAAGAGAGAAGATCTGTTCGGTGCAGGACCTCCCCTTCCGGAAGCCAGCTTGCTCTGCCCTCAAGAAATTATCTACCTCTTCTTTTAGGCGTTGGAGCAGTACACTGCAGGATACCGTGCCAGGGATAGACAGCAGTGTGATGCCCCGCCAGTTGTTGCAGTCTGCAAGGTTTCTTTTCTTAGGCAGCAGTTCCCTTTTTATCTTGGCCATCTTCCTTTCATCAATCAATTTCCACGTCTTGTCTGTTATCCATCTTTCTTTGTTGGTACCTCTTCTTCTGCCTAAAACTGCCTCTGCAGTCTCAGAGATGGCGCGGGAGAACAGGCTCCACTGCTCCTCAATGGTTGTTGGATGTTGTGGTACCTCAAGCTTCTCTCTCAACTCCTCATGGTAGCTTTGTGATATGTTGGTGTTCTTCAGCTTGTCCACCACGTAAGGTCGCTTGGGCTGCACCTTTTGCACTTTCTTCAGCTTCAGCCTGATTTTACCCACCACAAGGAAGTGATCTGATCCTACATCTGCACCTCTGTGGGAGCGAACGTCTAGCAATGACGAGCACCACCTTGCGTTGATGCAGATATAATCCAGCTTGTTCCGGGTTTCGCCGCCAGGCGACATCCAAGTCATCTTGTAGATCTGCTTGTGTTTGAAAAAGGTGTTGCCGATGCTGAGACCATTGGTGCTAGTAAACATCAACAGTCTCTTCCCATTGTCATTTGTGGAGCTTGCAGACCCATGTTGTCCCACTGTGGTGTTAAGGCCCCTTCTGTCGCTATCCAGTTTTGCATTGAAGTCTCCAATCAGCATCTTGATGTCATAGCTGGGGATCTCTTCAAGCACGGTTTGGAGCTGGCTGTAAAAGGCGTCCTTGTCTTCCTCTGAGGCAACTTCGGTGGGCATAGACTTGCACAATGGTTACTTTGGCATGTCTGGTGTAAAGCCTCGCTGTGATGATGCGGCCGTTCACCGGCTTCCATCCAACTAATGCTTTTGCTGTGCAGCTGGAGAGGATGATGCCGACTCCATGGGTATGGTGATCTTGCTTCCCAGAGTAAAGAACGGTTGCTCCATCACTCATGAGGCGTCTCTGCCCAGTCCACCTCATTTCACTAACGTCTAAGATGTCCAGGCGATAGTCTTTCATAGTCTTCAGCACCTGGTCCATGCGGCCACACTGGAACAACGTGCGTACATTCCATGCGCCTACTTTGGTGTTGGCCTTGGTGTTGAAGATCGGGGTTATCAGGGGTCGGGCTTCCTGATTTCACCCGGCCCTGTCATTGATACATCCAAGGATGTGCCGTCTCTTCCTCGCGTGATTTACCGGAATGGCTTCTTCTCGTCATTTCTGTAACATGCTTTTTTTCCGGGGTGAGGTTGTTAACCCCACGCCCAACCCCCAACCTGGAGGACCAGGTGCTGACTTTCAATTTTTGATGCGAGTGAATCAACCTCAATATCTTCCCTAAATGGGTAGCACATGAATGTAGCTATTGGCTCGAGTAAAGCAAAGTCTTGAAACAGTTTGTCAAAGTCTGACAATTTTCAATCTGCTTTTTGTAGCGCACTTCCAATTTGCGCACACGCCTTCCCTTGGGTCTCCAGCTCTGATGCAAGGTTTTGAAAGCTCCCCAAATCATGGCACTGCAGCTTTGAGGACAGAAGTTGCATTTTTTGTTTGAAAGCATTAACTGAACTGATCATGTTGACCATGGTTTTGTCTTTTCCTTGCAGCTCTAAATTCAGCTCATTCAACGTGAAAAAAAAAATGGCACGTGATCTACCTTTGCGATCTACCGGTCGATGATGATCGACGTATTGGGCACCCCTGGGTTAAACTTTAACTGCCGTTAGTAGGAAAACCCAGTGTCTTCCATAATTATAATTGTTGTACCATGTCATTCCCATGTTTGTCGACTGTACATTTCGCCAGACCGGTCCATTCAGTTCTCGGAGTGGTTTTCATCACGCTCCCATTTCAGCGTGCGATTGGATCCGGGAACGATAAAGAGAAAAGGAGGGGGGAAAGAAAATAGGTTATTACCACACATACAGACTTGTCTCTTTTAGTTATTTCAAATTAAGGCAGTATCTTTGCAGAAATCCCACCAGATATTTTGATTATTAAGTTACTGTTTCACCAGGGACTCGTGTGAAGCTAGTTTGACATGTTATGTTCAGCAAACATACCACGTTTATCTTGTGTTTATTGACACACACACTATGCTGATCTCGTGTTTATGCATTCGCTTGTTTCATCAAGATTTTTTATCAGCCAGGTAGCTAGCATACCCCAATACACTGATTAAATCAGTCCAAACTCATCTTATCCATACGTGTTCTAGAGTGGCCAGGCTGTCACATGCGCCAGACACCAATTAGATCACCCAGGATTCATGTAAAGTATATCACTACGATAGAGTAAGTACAAAGAGAAGGAGAAAAAACAAACAAACAAACAAACCCTATTGGAGTACCTGGCAAAAATTAGCAAAATATGGGAAAAACAGTAAGCCAACCACACAATGGGCTGTCAAACTCTAAATAAAACTAACTAGAAAGCAATCTGCGAAAACTGGACTACCAGTACCTCCAAAATAAAAAAAATCGAATGTATATATTTTTTAAAAGACATGTATGTATAAATATATATATACTTTGTGTGTGTGTGTGTATATATATATATAGTTGAAATTTTTTTTTTGCGCTTTGCGCTTGAAGCCCTCCACCACAGTCATGGTAACTTCATTAATGAGCAGGGGCCAGAGGATTCTTGGGAGGATCCCATGCTGGTCGACCCATGTCTGGAATCTTCCCGGGAGGCCAGACTTGTCCACCGCTCTCATTCAGCTCTCCAGATCGGCGCTGGTGGCCTTGATGGAATCAGTGTCCTTCAGGCTGCAGTTGAAGACCTTCCCGAGGCTTTTCACTGGTCTTTCGGTGACTGACAGGATCTGGTCTTCTCCCAGCCTGTATCAGAAGCTGTCTGTGACCTTCCCCTTCTTCAGAAACAAGGAACAGAACTTTGCAGGTTTGAAACTCATGCGTGCCCAGGGCACAAGCTTTTCCAACCTTTGGAGAATCCACCTGGCTCCTGGCACTGATGTTGTTGTCACCCTGAGGTCTCCATAAAGGCTCTGATGGGGGGTTGCCTTACTCCGTACTTGCTGAGAGGGCCTCGGCACGCAACACCTCCGCTGTCTTAACCAGCATATTCATTGCCATTGCAAAGAGGGTCACCGAGATGGTGCAGCCAGTGATTATCCCTACTCCCAACTGGTGCTAGTCAGATGTTGATGAGCCGGAGGAGGCCCTCAAACTGAACTTGCTGTATTAGTCCAGGATGAGGCCTTTCACCTTCTGGAGTACATGGTGTCTATCCAGTGCAACCTCGACCAGCTTGTGGGGTATTAAGCCATAGCCATTGGTAAGATCCTACCACAGTACAGCTATATCCCCTCTTTCACATCTCTGATGAGCTGGGTCACCACGCCAGTGTGTTAAAGGCAAACAGGAACACCCGGTATGCCTCCCTCTGCACTGACGTGTCAATGTAGTTGTTGTTCAGCAGCAAGTTGGAGAGTCTCTTGGAGACGACGCTGAAGAAGATCTTGCTCTCCACGCAAAGCAAGAAGATGATCCAAAACTGGTCGATATTCTCAGATCTCTCCTCTTTCGGTTAGAAATACCCCCTCCGCGTATCTCCAAGACTGGGCAATCTTCTCTCTTCTCCAGATCACCCTCAAGGCCATACAAAACGATGGAGTAACCTTTGGCAGTTCTTATAGACCTTGTAGGGCACTCCACTTGGGCCTGGCACTGAACTAGCTCTTGCCCTCCTCACCACGTCCTTCACTTCACTCAAGCAGGGCTCCATCTGCTGTTGGCTCTGGTGGTGTAATCAGCGCATTGCATGGCCCTAGTGGCTGATCTCTCCTGCTGTCACTGTAGGTGCACTTGAGGTGGTCGTTCATGGCATCTCTAGTGCAGGTCAAGCGACCAGTCCTCTTTTGACCAAGTAGTTGCTTGGTCAACTCGAAGGGGTTGATCAGGAATGCCGCTCTCTTCCTTGCTCTCTCTCTCTGCCTCCTTCTGTGGCTGTCCGCTGGAGTTCAGGAGTTCCTTCCGAAGGATTGCCCGAAGATAGGTTAGGGCACCCTTCTCAACTTCTCCTGCTTTCTTGTACTGCCTTTTGAGCGATTTCAGTTCTTCTCTGAGAAGCTAGATTCTCTTTGCTCGGCCTTTTGGAGCATAGGCCGATGGTGCGGGCTTGAGATCCTTTGTTCAAAATCGCTCAGCTGCGATGTTTACTATGATGATGATCATAATTTTCAGCCGGCGGTCCACATCTCCCTTGGCTGTCTCTTCCAAGATCTGGTCCACATCCTCATCAAGCTGTTGCCACTCAGCTCTCTTGGCATCACTGTCAGCTGATGTTGCTGCTTGGTAGCTCTGGCCGTCCTGTACGTTGCAGGCAGCTGATGGCACTTGTGGGTTCTGTGCACTGCTGGCCAAAGGGGTAGCCAGTGTGTGTGTTTGTGTGTGTGTGTGTGTGTGTGTGTGTGTGTGTGTGTGTGTGTGTGTGTGTGTGTGTGTGTGTGTGTGTGTGTGTGTATATGTGTATATATGTGTGTGTGTGTGTGTGTGTGTGTGTGTGTGTGTGTATATATATATATATATATATATATATATATATATATATATATATACAGTGGGGCAAAAAAGTATTTAGTCAGCCACCAATTGTGCAAGTTCTCCCACTGAAAAAGATGAGAGAGGCCTGTAATTTTCATCATAGGTACACTTCAACTATGAGAGACAGAATGGGGGGAAAGAATCCAGGAAATCACATTGTAGGATTTTAAATGAATTAATTGGTAAATTCCTCGGTAAAATAAGTATTTGGTCACCTACAAACAAGCAAGATTTCTGTCTTTCACAGACCTGTAACTTTTTCTTTAAGAGGCTCCTCTGTCCTCCACTCGTTACCTGTATTAATGGCACCTGTTTGAACTCGTTATCAGTATAATAGACACCTGTCCACAACCTCAAACAGTCCCACTCCAAACTCCACTATGGCCAAGACCAAAGAGCTGTCAAAGGACACCAGAAACAAAATTGTAGACCTGCACCAGGCTGGGAAGACTGAATCTGCAATAAGTAAGCAGCTTGTTGTGAAGAAATCAACTGTGGGAGCAATTATTAGAAAATGGAAGACATACAAGACCACTGATAATCTCCCACGATCTGGGGCTCCACGCAAGATCTCACCCCGTGGGGTCAAAATGATCACAAGAACGGTGAGCAAACATCCCAGAACCACACGGGGGGACCTAGTGAATGACCTGCAGAGAGCTGGGACCAAAGTAACAAAGGCTACTATCAGTAACACACTACGCCGCCAGGGACTCAAATCCTGCAGTGCCAGACATGTCCCCCTGCTTAAGCCAGTACATGTCCAGGCCCGTCTGAAGTTTGCTAGAGAGCATTTGGATGATCCAGAAGAGGATTGGGAGAATGTCATATGGTCAGATGAAACCAAAATAGAACTTTTTGGTAAAAACTCAACTTGTCGTGTTTAGAGGAGAAAGAAAGCTGAGTTGCATCCAAAGAACACCATACCTACTGTGAAGCATGCTTGTGGAAACATCATGCTTTGGGGCTGTTTTTCTGCAAAGGGACCAGGACGACTGATCCGTGTAAAGGAAAGAATGAATGGGGCCATGTATCGTGAGATTTTGAGTGAAAACCTCCTTCCATCAGCAAGGGCATTGAAGATGAAACGTGGCTGGGTCTTTCAGCATGACAATGATCCCAAACACACCACCCGGGCAACGAAGGAGTGGCTTCGTAAGAAGCATTTCAAGGTCCTGGAGTGGCCTAGCCAGTCTCCAGATCTCAACCCCATAGAAAATCTTTGGAGGGAGTTGAAGGTCCGTGTTGCAGAGCGACAGCCCCAAACATCACTGCTCTAGAGGAGATCTGCATGGAGGAATGGGCCAAAATACCAGCAACAGTGTGTGAAAACCTTGTGAAGACTTGCAGAAAACGTTTAACCTCTGTCATTGCAAACAAGGGGTATATAACAAAGTATTGAGATTAACTTTTGTTATTGACCAAATACTTGTTTTCCACCATAATTTGCAAATAAATTCTTTAAAAATCAGACAATGTGATTTTCTGGATTTTTTTTCTCATTTTGTCTCTCATAGTTGAGGTATACCTATGATGAAAATAACAGGCCTCTCTCATCTTTTTAAGTGGGAGAACTTGCACAATTGGTGGCTGACTAAATACTTTTTTGCTCCTCACAAAAAGTTAGGGATATTTGGCTTTCGGGTGAAATTTATGGAAAATGTAAAAAGTTCACGCTACAGTGATATTATATCATGAAAGTAGGGCATTTAAGTAGAAGCATGCAATGGTGAATGGTGATTTCCTCATCTCAAACAATTTATAGAAACAAAAGTGCCCTTGAGCATCAATTACAGCTTGACAACGACGTCTCATGCTGTTCATAAGTCGACTTATTGTCTGCTGAGGCATGGCACCCCACTCTTCTTGAAGGGCGGCCCTCAGGTCATTGAGGTTCTGGGGTACAGAGTTACCAGCTTCGACACGGCGACTCAGCTGATCCCATAGGTTTTCTATGAGATTCAGGTCTGGAGAAAGTGCAGGCCACTCCATTTGAGGTACCCCAGTCTCCAGCAGCCATTCCCTAATGATGCCACCTCGATGAGCTGGAGCATTGTCCTCCATGAAAATGAAAGTAGGCCTGTGTTGTTCATGCAGGGGCACAATGACTGGATTAATGATGTTATTCAGGTAGTATGGGCTTGTCACTGTACCATTCACAAAGTGTAGGGCAGTTCTGTATTGACTAGACACACCTGCCCACACTGTAACACCACCACCACCAAAGTCAGGTCAGGTACCCTTGCAGGTTGTTAGCCACGCAGACCACGCTGATGTAAACGGTTTCGAATGGTCTGACGTGACACTTGGGTGCCTCTCACCTCTCTTAAATGTGCCTGGAGTTGAGTGGCATTCATCATTCGGTTCCGCAGGGCACTGTTCACAATGAAGCGGTCATCAGTGTGGGATGTGGCCAAAGGACGTCCACTTCTATGCCTTTCTGTGACTCTTCCAGTCTCTCTGTATCTCTGTTGCAACCTGCTGATGACACTCTGTGACACTCTAAGCTCAGTGGCCACTTCCCTCTGACAACATCCTGTTTGAAGCCTCGCAATGGCGAGGTACTGTTGATCAATTGTTAGGTGTCGTCTTGGGTCTCATGATGTCAAAATGTGAACAGCATGATGATGTTTCACCTGTAAAGGTTATAGTGAATTTTAGGTTCATCCTGAAATTTCACCCAAAAGCCCAATATCCTTAACTTTTTGTGAGTAGTGTATGTATATATGTGTATATACAGTATGTGTGTATATATATATGTATATATGTGTATGTGTGTGTATATATATATATATATATATATATAATTTATTTTATTTATTACTTTTTTTTTAATCACATGAGAGATTGAGAAACAGTGTTGTCTTTATTTCCAATCCTGTGTCCCAATACACCACATGACCGACAGGAATGGCTGCCAACCTGTGTCCCAATTCACCACTCGACCGACAGGTGGCTTTATTTATTATTATTATCAATTTTACTTAGTTATTAATTGATTTTCTTTTATTCTGACAACACCAGTTTGGATCACTATTCTGCTCCTTTTCCTCAACACTTGCTACAGAGGGATCAAGAGTCATCTAGTATATACCTATAGTTTTTGAATATATATATGCTGTATATAAAAAAACCCCACGATCTTTCTGATCGATGCAATGCAATTTGTCCACTTTATCCATGGTCCTCCAGACCAATATTTCCACTGTCCTTCCTAGCCTACACAACACCTGTTTGACACGCGACACATCTGTCTGCGGGTGAGGGGTTAACAAAGTTTGTTTCATGATCCTCTAGGTCGATGCAATCTCTAAGCTTACTCAAAGCTTTTTTCCCATTCAAGCTTACTCAAAGCTTTTTCTCTAAGCTTACTCAAAGCTTTTCCTACAATCAACCTGATCGGTACAATATCTCAGTAGGTCCTCACCTTTAAATTTGTTCGGGATCTCGTGTTGTCTCTTCTGGATCTGCTGTCACATCCAGATGACTCCTCAGATGTCTTACCGCCGGTTTCTGACTGCCGTTGTGCACTCAACCTGGACGCGAAGAGGTCCAACAGAGTCAAGCAGAGAATCCCATTCTCATCATCAGATTGTTGGAGAATTCTCACGGTGTGGTTGGTGAGGTTAAACTGTTTCACTATCAGGACCAAAACTCAGAGTATTAAAGATATTTATTCTGCAGAATAAAGAGAAAGATACAGATACACTTAAAAACAGTGATGCTGTCCATTCTAGTTTTACATCTGAAGAAACCAGCTTTATATGCAGAGAAACGGTTGTGCCTATGCTGAGACTAGCCATGTTATTCGCTGGTGCCTTCAGGAACACCTGAGAACTGTCTTAACAAAGAGGAACATCAAACACTATCATAAAAAAAAAAGCATACATCGAGTATTTACACAAATGGTCCTTTTACGAGCTAGAAAAACAGATAACGACTAAAACAGTTGTGCCATTTGTGGGAAAGAATGCAAGATCTCCTGATGATGAGGAGCCTGGAGTGATCACCAAACAAAATCTATGCCCCTTAGAATTTAGGCATCACTTGGTTGTAACATGATATCATTGAACATTGATAATCTGCATCTTCTCTCACATGAATTGAATGTTGAATAGCTCACTTACAGTACTGTGGAAAAAAAGATTCTAATTAAGAATTTCTAATGTCTGCCTCTTTGAGACACTATTTATCAATTGCATTTAACCAGGGTATTCAATTTTTCTTCTTTAATTATTTAAATCAGGGGGAATGCACCAATTTCGTGCGCCTGATCGAACCCTGGAACCGTACTCATCTCTACACCTGTGGCACGGGTGCCTACAGGCCCATCTGCACCTTCATCAATAGGGGATGGAGAGCCGAGGTGCCATGCACACACAGATACATATACTGTATATCACACACACACAATAAAACACAACACTGATGTTGTAGTTGTAATTGTTTAATAACACATGGCGGTATTAGTAATTGATTACATAATTCAATGGATTACCAAAATACATGAAAATATTTGATATTACTTTTAGCTGACTCACTTGTCTAGCAATGCAAATATTCACAGACGACACCAAATTGAGATGGAAGAAGCCTGAAACTAATCAAAATATGAATAAGAAAAAACAAAACATTTGTTTTAAGGGCAACAGAAACATCTGCCATATATGCAATTTACGCAGGTACTGTACAGTATATGTACTTCGAGAACATCAGCTGTCGAGCTTTGAGAGCACTGGTACTCTGAGCAAGTCAATAGTTTTCAGCATAAAAGTATTGTCAAAACCGTTCAGAATTGCGTGCATCTCTGTAACAAATCGTAAAATAAAAACCTTACAAATAATTTAGCTTACAATAAAAAAAAAGTAAAATATTTCTTAAATATCTCAAATAAACAAATACACCTATATTCCTATATAAGTCCCTGAACTATATAACCTGGCCCGATTACAGACACTTAAATAAAAAATGTTTTTTTGTGTTTAGTATAGCATAATACAGAGGTGAACAATGTATTAACGTAAAAGTTGTTTCCAGGAGTACTTGTTCCGGCTTGTGCCGGGTTATGTGGATTCCGGGAAGGGCAAGTGTTCCTATGACCCACGACAAGCCAATGCGGCAGCTCTGATAGGTGAGTCTTCTGGTTCATACAGACTATTTTAAGTGAGATTTAAAAGGATATGTTGGCTACTTTTCAACTCAGGCCATAATCAATGAAATCTCGAAACAGTTCGGTGAAATGTTGTGTTTTTTCAGTTGTTCCTGGCTTTTCTGAGTAGAAAAATCGGTTAATTTTACAGGTGTTCTTGTGCTTACATTTCAAAATGTTCATTTAAAATACACTAATTGAGGGACATTTTGTGAACTATATCCAAAAAGGGTTAACAATACACCCACTGATGCACAAAACTTGGACACATCCTCACTGTTGTTTCCTGGATTCACTGGGTGTTTCGGGTCTTACAACAGACACCCTCCTCCAGGCGACCCGACCGGGGTGATCAAATCCCGGCCTGTGTACAAGTGGCATGCTACACCCACTGCACCCACTGCTCTCCCCTTTTCAACCAGAGCCATCTGGAGGCTTTTTCTGCTGCCTCCACGTTGTTACCGATGGCCTTTCTCCGGTTGGCACCTGTTATGCCTAGTGTGCCGTAGGCTTTGCTCAGGGAGTGGCTCGCGAATCCCCGACTGCCCACCTCCACTGGCATGCACCTGGTCTTCCAGCCGTTCCTCCGACAGTCGTCCACCAGCTCCTGGTACTTCTCCCTCTTTCTTTCTTGAGCCTCCTCCATCCTCTCCTCCCAGGGAACCGTCAGCTCCAGGAAGAAAAGTTGTTTGTGGCCTCTGAGACCAAGATGATGTCAGGTCTCAATCTGGACTGGGTGATGTGCGGTGGAATTTTCAGCTGCCTCTCCAGGTCAACTGTCATCAACCAGTCTCGGGCCGTGGAGAGCAAACCAGCAGAGCAGTTCTTTGGTGTCTTTTCAGGCCTTTGTCCTTCCTTGACAAAGTGGATGGCCTTGGCTCTGGCTTGGGTGTATCGGCTGCCCTTGATCCCCTTGCTGATTTCTTCAGGGATCGATTTGAGGACCTGGTCGTGCCTCCATCGATACCGACCCTCACCTAGCGCCGTGGAGCAGCTGCTCAGGATGTGTTCCAGTGTCCCTGTTTTGGAACACAGGGGACATACAGGTGTTAAAGAAGAGTTACTCAGGATTTTAAACTTTGTCTCACCCTACTTTGATTGTTTTCACTGTAGATGTTCTTTTAAAAAATATATTTTGAAATGTTTTGCCAAAGCGCATTTGCGGCACTTGGGGTCAGAGGTTGTGACATTATTCAGACTTTCATTTGGGTGGAACGCAGACGGGAATCTGTACGCAGGCGTCCATGTTGACTTCATGGGTACAGATCCTGCGATCTTCAGAACCCTGGGGGACCGTCCGGCCGTCCGAACAGAACAGTATGACTCCCGCTGGCTCAATGGTAAGGCTCTCCCTTTTACCAGCTCCCGCAAAAAAATGTGACATGTGACATTTCACATTCAACTGCATGCTTCCACATGTGAAATGTATGTGTATAATGTGTTTTTAGAACCAATTGCTGCCCTGTAATTCTGCAATAATACTTATTTAAAACTCATAACATATGGGAATCACATATAAAAGAAAAATAAAATAAATAAATATATATATATATATATATATATATATATATATATATATATATTATTTTATTTATTTTTTCTTTTAATTTTCCATTTAAAAAAAACATTTATTTTGACCTTCAGTTCATAGTTTGAGTCATTTCTATAAGAGCATAGTTAATCTAGGTTGCTAGGTTGGCTTATGTGGCCATTGTAAGCAGTAACTAAAGGCAGTTTTTTTGGGCAGTTCCTCCTAGAAAAACGTTTATATTTTTCATGATAGGGCAATTTTGTTCAAGAGAAATTCTTTTTTGACATTATTGGAATTTCCAGCATTTCAAATAAACTGTTTCCTCTCTTTAGATAAAAAAAAACAAACAAAAGTTTTTTGTTTTTTTTACAACCATTGTCTGAAATGGATCTGTTCTTTATTTCTTGCCATTGTGCAGAGCCAGTGTTTGTCGAGATTGAGAAGATTCCAGACAGTTTGCAGAAGAATGACGACAAGATCTACTTCTTCTTCAGAGAGAAGAGCTTAGACGCGGGCGCGGGCGCCAATCCCGTCATGGTGTCCAGGGTGGGCCGTATCTGTCTGGTGAGGGCAGCCTCGTAAAACCCGCTGTCCGCCAGGGGCTGTTAAAGGAAAGGGTTGGTTTTTCTTCAACCCAGGCCTCATTAAAATGTTGCTGCCCATCATTCTTATAACTGTTCACATCACAACCCAGCTGAATGCTTTTGGTATTGTATGGTATGGTATAAACTATTGATATATGCTATTGATAAACTACCGCTCTGCTGAAGCATCTCACTCTGCTTAAATGGAGTCCAAATGGGCCAATCATTTACAGTAAATGGGAAATTCACATTGTGTACTTAAAGTGCATTTTTCAATGATCTGTTTACTTAAGTATATTCAGCTTCAGCGACTTCAGAGCTTTTACTCCACTACATTTCTAACACAGTTGCCTTCCTTTCGTTAAAAATAAATCTGGATTTTATATTTATATATTTCAAAAGCCAAAGCAACTTACTGAAGCAATCAGATCGCTTAGTCCTCCGACTTTTGGAACAGTGCAAGCTTGCATGCCAGTGTAAGCTACAAGCCACTAGCAAGACGTTTTAATGTGAACCTCTGTGATATGATTTTCCCTGCAGAACGATGATGGTGGACAAAGGTCACTGGTCAACAAGTGGACGACCTTCGTGAAAGCGCGTCTGGTGTGCTCTGTGATCGGCAGAGATGGGGTTGAAACCCATTTTGATGAGCTGAGTAAGTTCTCAGGGCCATAGACCCTTAGGCCCCTTTTACACCCAGCATTTAAAATGTGATCTGTATCTGGATATCTTATCTTGATAATGAAATATGCATGTTAAAGCAAGGTGTAAAAGCACGCAGAATGCATACCAATCTGAATGCTATCAGACCTGCCAGACCAAATCTGAAGATGGTCTGGCTTGCATTATGATTAGATCTCAGCCAGGTGGAAATGCACTGCGTACAGCTTGAACACATTTGTGAGAAAAGATCTGCCCACAAGTTAAGAGTGTCACCTAACTCCGCCGCTTTCTGCTCGATCATGGAAGTGAGCCCGGGAAAAACAGGTACAGTAGCTACGGTAGCGAACGCTACGTAGCTTCAGTAATATTACTAGTCTATTAAAGTTATTTCAAATCGATGATGCTCCTTCCGTGGAGCAAGGAGGAAACAAGTCCAGCTATCTTATTTGCATACTGACATCACATCACTATGTTAACAGCAGGTGTAAATGCAAAGGCCCTTGATTGTATGTCATTTTCCAGATAACTTATTTAGATAGAGATCAAATTTGACTTCAGAACTTAAGGACACTATGGTGCTCACATTTTTTTTTCTTGTGGATGTAACAGTGTTCAAACTACACATTGCGTCCCAGACAGGCGTGTTCAAACTACGTGATTCTACATTTGGCGAGCGGAGAGTGAGCATTCCATATACGCTTCTATATTATACTGTTTTTACACCAAAATGTGTGGGTTTACCCGGGTTTTTTAAACCCCTGTAAATTTAGGTGATTGGCGCCATTCCCATTTCCAGGAGAAATGCCTTTGTTTTCTTGTGTGTCACGTTCAACGTCACAAACACGTTGGTAAAGGGGCAAAATAAGTACATGACTTCTGATTTTGATTTCAGATTCTAAATCGGATACGAAATGATTGAATGATACACATATATCCCTCTCTAGTTTCTGTGCCAGCGTCCTGAACTTCAATTCGCATCGCATGGCACAGGTAAAGGGGCCAAAATTAGCGGGTCGACCTGAGTGTCCTGTTTACATCAGAGCCGATCTGAGGTGGAGCCGATAAAAACCTGTCTATTGCAGGGTCATTTGACCCGGTACCGAAACCAGAGTTTTATCTTTCCTTAATTTGGAAAAAAGAAATAGAAAATGAACGCAACTTTACTCAAAAATACACAAATCATTCCTTATAGAGAGTCAGAAACCACATGCAAAAAGGTCTGACGCTCTGCAATGAGGAGAATTAGACTGTAAGCTAAGTTGCTGAGCAACTGGCAAACTAGTGTATTTGGAATCTAGCTTTAAAGGTGCAATAGACAACTTTTCAACTTTCCCCCCTAGCATTTCCAAGTGCTATTATTGTTGCGATACTGTAGCAAAAACAACCGGCTTGCCTTACCTTTTCATCAGAGATTGACTCTGTGAAGTAATGAACTGCAAGAAAAGGTGTTCTTTATTTAGATTATCAAACGGACAATGGATCCTTTGGTGGTTTCTGGTTGCTAGCGTTAGCTTTAGCTAGCGTCAGCAATATGGCTCACACTACCGCTAGCAGCCTGGCTATTTTTCAAATCAATAAACAACTGCAAGAATCCCAATTTGTACCCTGACCTCAGTGCTACGTTTTACCGAAGTAAAATTTCTGGTTGTATAAATAAGTATGTAGGTTGTGTTACTTATTGATCCAATAGAAAGAATGCCAACCGAAAGTCAGTTAGAAATACTTTCAAGTCACGGACCTCTTTCCATTGAGTGAATGGCCGTCCAAGGTTCACATTCTGAATTGGATAGTGATATCGAGACTTATAAGGAACCAATCTAAACGCCAATGGTGTCATTATTCTGTAGCCATTACACTGTACAATCAACATTAACTTCATAATGATAAGTTAAAGCTAAAAAGTTTTATATTGCTACTTTAAAGTAAAATATCCAGTTAACCAAACTACAACTATCTCTTACTTGCACTATGACAGCTGCTGGGGCTGAAGTCTGATCCGTTGTTGGATTCAGTGTAAAAGCAGCAGAGTTTGTGAAAGGGAGCCTTGCCATGAAAAAAGTTTGCGCCATCTAGTGGACTGAATTTCCTGTTGCGCAGACATTTTTAAATGAATTATGGGGAAAACATTTATAAAGAATGAATTTCGGTATAGGATTTTAAGTTTTGGATGTTCTGTATTTGTTCTTTTGTTTCTGATTGAGCGTCATAATGTGGACTTGAAACCTAATTTGTACTTTCTTCAGGGGACATTTTTATTCTGCCAATGCAAGATGCACGGAATCCGGTCGTGTACGCCGTCTTCTCCACTGCCGGGTAAATAGATAAATCCACTATCTTTTACTTTGACAATAATGAGTCCTGTCTTTACTTTTGGCCGTAAAGTTTGAACCTTTTTTCGTTAGGTCTGTCTTCAAAGGCTCTGCTGTTTGCGTGTACTCGATGTCTGACATTAGAAACGTTTTCAATGGACCCTTCTCACACAAACATGGCCACAACTACCAGTGGACTCCCTACACAGGAAAAATTCCTTATCCTCGCCCTGGAACAGTAAGATATTTTTTTCTTTAAATGTGATAATTCTGTATTTTTATTTGTATTTTTTGGTGATGCTAAGTGAATATTTTGGATATGTATTGATTGCAAACACTGTGATCATTTTATACTGTAAATGTTAATACTGTTAATACTGTTGGTACAAAGTAAAACACATTTTTTTATTTATACATAATTAAGGCTATCAGAAGCTTGTCTTCGCAACATTTCTCCAATGAATTTTGATAAATCTCATACCGAGTGAAAACACTCGCCACTTTTCAGAAGCATGATGTATCCTATATTCCCAATATCCAGTTTAACTCTAAAGTTCAAAAAGAACAACAATTAATTGTCGTCTCACGTATTTTGAGTGGATGAATTTCCCTCTGGGCGCACTGGGGCATTGTCGGGACCGAGGTGGGATCCACGTGGCCGCTGCCCGGCCTACTGTACCCCTGCGTTGATCTTCGCCTATCTCTCCCAGTTCCAGAACTTAAACTCAGTACAAACACCACACAATAGGCCTTGGGTTTGCGAGACTGGTGGGGTTCGAGCTATGTGGGTAGGGATGTTGCAGGCCACTGCGATCTTGCCCATCACGCTACTGCCCCGACGTGCTTCTCGTCCGTCCTGCAATTTGAATACCACTTGTTTTAGTTTAGAACACATACACTCGCACATAAATCTTACTCCAAACAACACTCCACAGATCAGAGTCTGCAGGGCAGGAGTGGTGCGAGTGGGGGGTTGGAGGGGCTGGCTGACATCCAGGTGTCCTGCGCTGAGTGCACTTGGCTACTTGGATGGGTGCCCGGGGCTTGCGACTGGTGGGGCGTCTGGCAGGTTGCGGGAGGGCGGGCCTCACCTTTGCATGGGCCGTTGGTGGGCGTCGGGGCCCCGCCGCCGATCTGTCGGCACGGGACCTGGCTCCGGGCCTGTGGTCCGGGGCAGGCCCGCGTTCTGCGACTGCGGGTGCATCTTGTGCCTGCACATGGGGGTGGGTTGTATGTGGGCGCCTCAGGGGTGCAGGGTCTCCTCACGCTTTCTGGGACTGGTTTATGTTCTCAGGGCCGTACGTGAGTGTTGCTCCGCGGGTTTCCAGCTTCTCTGGGGGCTGGGGTGTCTTCTGTGGCTGCGGGGCAAGGTGCTAGGGGTTTCCTGCGGTCGTAGAATGTCTATACGGCTGCGGGACTCAGGGGTGGCTCGGGGCCTTTTCCGTTGCTTGAGGCGCTACAATATAAAACCAACCTCATACACCAGAACCAATTTGTACAAGCCCTGACACGCACTGGCGGCACACACATCCCCATTTTTTCATCTGACATTTCTATGTTATGCTTTTCCATGTACATTTTTGTTTGTTTTGTTCTATGTTTATTTGTCTCACCTGTGGGGATTCTCTCCCTCTTGGAGTAGTGATCAGTTGTTTATAAACCAAAACATGATAAGATCCTTTTGCAACCTCTGCTTTGCGTCTGCAGTGCCCGGGCGGGACGTTCACCCCCGGCCTCCGCTCCACCAAGGGGTTCTCGGACGAGGCGGTCAACTTTGTGAGGGCGCACCCCCTGATGCACCAGCCCGTTTACCCCGTGCACAAGCGCCCCCTGGTGCTCAGCACAGGGGTGGATTACCGCTTCACCTCCATCGCAGTCGACCTAGTGGACGCCACAGACGGGAGATACGAGGTGCTCTTCCTGGGCACAGGTCGGTGGCCAGATACAGTATGTGCCTCGGAAACATCTAAAAGTGTAAAATCCAATAGGAAGCATTCTCTCGAATTTATGCTTACAACCGCATTTTTTGGAACCAAATTTGTATTGTCTGATTGCAGTCGTTAAGGCAGGATTCGTTTCTGGTAACAAAGTGAAGTCGTTGGGAATTCTTCACACAAAGCTCAAGCTTGGTCAACTCTAACACATACACCAAACTGTGGCAATTCTGCTTGGCTAGAATATAAAATCTTGAACAAAATAGGTCACGCAGCATGGTTTTCAGTGAGTCATGAAGGCAGGAGTTCATTCTGTTCATTATTTTTCCTCATGATTATGTTCAAAAGGAAAAATTATGTTTCCATTTTTTTCTTTTCCAGATCGTGGAACAGTCCAAAAAGTCATAGTGCTTCCGAATGACACCACAAGTACTGAGCAGCTCATCTTGGAAGAGGTGGAAGTCTTCAGGGTAATTTCACTTTCAACTGTAGTGTGGCATCTATAAACATCCACCATATATACATCAATTTGATTCAAAGTGGGTTTTTTTTAATGCTGTGTTGTCTGTCCGTCACAATGGAGCTAGAAGGAATGTGAAATCTTCATATAATTTTGACGGACTTCAGTTTACCTTAATCTAGCATATAGAGCTAAGGGGAAGAATTCTGACCATGCCTCTTTTATTCATTTTTTGTGCTTTTCTTATATTAAAAGCTTTTAAAAGAAAACTTTTTTAAAAGAAAAGTATGTCACACTCTATGATATTCTGGAATCTGCTCTCTTTAACATTTAAGCCAATTTGCTACCGTGGCTGAAATTGGAAAGCTATGAGACGTTAAATGGGAATTGTAATATATTGCGTGCGTGTGTGTGTGTGTGTGTGTGTGTGCGCGTGCGCGCGCGTGCGTGTGTGTGTGTGTGTGTGTGTGTGTGTGTGTGTGTGTGTGTGTGTGTGTGTGTGTGTAAAAACATGGTCAATTGAAGCATTTGTCTTTTATTTGCTCTTGCAGACTCAGACTCCTATAAAAACAATGAAGATATCTTCCAAAAGGGTAGGCCTCATTATGTCACGTGTTTGTTTAAAATTGTTGCATAAAACAACTTTTTGACTGTATGTTTTGTACTCACACATCCCTTAACTGTAAGAATTTATCTGCATAATAAAATCACTTCAAAAACTTGAATTAAAGACTCCTTCGGGGTGAATTAGGTTTCAGGTTTTGGCAGTTGCAAGAAAAATATCTTCAAATATCTAATATAAAACTTAAACTACAGTATTTTTTGTTTTTTTTAGCTTGTGGACGCCAGACGCGTCCACACATTTATGGGCTGGCCTAGTTAAGCAGCGAATCCCTCCTGCCCAACCTGCTTTGCTTGGGGTGTTTCTGCGCTCCCTCAACCTCCCCTGCATCCACCTGTTGGGCTCTACTCTTCTATCCAATGGGGGGATTCAAGCTCATCACTTCTATATTACTAGCTCATTAAGCATGCCTCTGATTTCTGTACACCTCGCCGGTAGTGATGAGCTGTAGAGCCCAGACGCCTGAACCCAAATAATGCTAAATGAATAAAGATAATTAATAAATTAAATCTAAGCGTTGTCTGTTCGTTCCTCCTCGATTTATCCATACATTTCCCCTCCTAATGTTATCAGCCCAAAAATATAAGCATTTCACTTTGATTATATAATTGAAGGTGTTTTATGCGAGCGGACCCAGACCCTTGAATACACACAGACAGATTTACGCAGTGACTTCAAGTTATGGGTATGTATTTGTCACCATCCACAGCAACAGCTGTATGTGTCTTCAGAGCGAGGGCTCACCCAGGTCTCCCTGCATCGATGTGCTGCCTATGGTAAAGCCTGCTCAGACTGCTGCCTGGCCAGGGATCCCTACTGCGCCTGGGATGGCGAGACCTGCTCCCCCTTTACCCCTTCTGCTAAGAGGTATTCTTTCACTCTAATCCTAAAACAGATGCATATGGGTTACAATTCACAAATATATATCATACCATAAATAAATTAAAACACAAATGGATGGACAAAAAGAAGAAAGAATACTATATGCACAAATCTGTATTAAGATTTTTGGTAAACCAACTGAAAACCCAACAGAAACTAAAAATAAATACTACAATCCTCAAATTTTACATTTGAGTGCAAAATACACTGAATATATCTCTCCATCCACAAATAAAGAATGTATGCACTAATGTATGTGTTGTGTGAACCATTTTTCAAATAAATGTGGAATAATTTATATGTGCGTAAATTTAATTGTATGTCATGTGATTATTCATGTTTGAATTTGTATGTGTGATGATAAATGATATGTGCAGTATGAGTATATACATTGCATTTTTATTGTATATGCACCTATTTTGAGAACCTTCGTGAGTGATAATTAGCACAAGGAATACACAAGGATAGATACACAAGGAATTTCTCTTGGTGCCCTGTGCCAACGTAGATCAAATACAAATATCAAACAAGAATAAGCTTAAAAAAGATACCAATAAAATCTGTTGATATACAAACAAGATTGTCGATATACAATAATTAAAAAATATATTTGTACTTAACTAACTTAACTTATGTTATGGCCCTTAAACTCTTAACTACACCATTTCGGCGTACTTTGACATATTTTATTTAATTAAAATGTTTTTGGCTTGTCTCAGCGGTAGCCCCTAAGTTGTTGTTTTGTCTTTTTTTATTACAACTTAAAACTCTTTTGACATTGTTGGCAGGGCCTTTTTAGAGAAGACAACAATGAGATAAGATAATACATTATTTATCCCCTGTTGACAGAGAATTGTATTAGTCAAAACAAATGTTTGATTAATAATATCAAACTTTATTTCACTTTTTTATAGCACCTTTCATACAAAATCTGCAGCTCAGAGTGCTTTTCCAGACATTTGGGAATTGATTCATAGTAATTCATGCTTCAAAGTGAATCAATAGTAAATTTGAGAAGTAATTTTTTCAATTCTATAGACGTAATTACACAACTATAAAGAGGTTAACAAGCAGTAGCACTTGTGCTATCTTTGTGAGCTCACTTTGGACAGATATGCTTAGGTATTTCAATTTTACAGAAAATAAATACTTTAATTTGAATGGAAAACATCCATATATGATGGAGGGGAACTCTGAAGGTGATACTGTAGATGTAGATGAGTCTTCATTCTCTACGAAAGTCTCAATGAACAATACCGCTCCTGTCCTTATGTGTTCTGGCAGGCGGAGTAGACGACAGGATGTCAAGCATGGGGATCCGCTGCGTCAGTGTCGAGGGTTTAACTCTAAAGGTACATTACTGTGACTTTTTGGGAGGGTTTCCTGTTCACTCCAAAAATCAAGCGCAGGGTTCAACTGGGGTTCAGGTGTCCTTATTAGTGTGGGTGTGTGTGTGTGTGTGTGTGTGTGTGTGTGTGTATATTTATTTATTTCAATATAAAATGTTAATTTATAACTGCACAGCAGCTCACTGTGCTTAAATGCAGTCCAATGGGGCAAACGTTTATTCCGTCAAAAATCTGGCTAAATTCTGAGTCAGAAAAATCACATTAAAGTTAAAGCGTCTTAATATAGTTGTTGAATTTGTTTTATGTAACAGTAATATCACACTTGATTTATAACACACCCAAAGTGCAATGTTGGCTACAGTAGTTTCCTTCCTTTCCTTTCCAACTTTCTTTCTCGTCTCTTATGTTCGGACGGATGTGGCCAAGAGTGTTGATTAATGCAAAAGAGTCAATACAATCCTGAAAAAAACAGAAAAAATGCACAGCTTGAAACCATTTTCTACATTATAACATATAAAGACTGATGACATTGTGACCTTACTGTTTTTCGAAATGGAGATTTAGTATCTTTAATTAAGGCTTAAACGTTTGCCCCATTGTACTGCATTTAAGCACAGTGAGAAGCGGCAGCAGAGTGGTAAGTTTCTCCATGGTAAATCGTTCAACAAGGATTTACTACAAAAAGTAAGAAACATCAGATCAATTACAGAGAAATGTTTTTGTTTAGAGTGGAATCAATTGAAATGTCATATGAGTCTACATTGTACCAGAGACCTAGAGCTGCTGTTGTATTTGCTTATGGATCAAGACCCATTTTAAATACAAAGAACAAACATACCGTATGTAATATGTAAAGTAATGCAACACAGTACAAACACATCCCACCAATTTCAACAATTACAGTTGTAGCTCACATTTCAATTATATTGTGACGGTTGGTGGGGCGACCAGGTAGACACAATTAAGGATATGCAGACAGAACCTCAGTGTAAAGCTGAAGGCCAATATATTGCTCGCCGCGAGGCTTACAACTTCACCGGGGTTGAGGTTTCTATTCGGAAAATAACCGCCTGGGATGGCCGTGTCCCTTTTTATTACAGATTTCTCTTCAGACACTCACTTCCACTCGCACCAGGCACTCGAGTCAGTTCCCTTTCTCCTCTCCTTCCACACTCTCTGCCGGGAAACCGCCCCCTAGACACCTGGGACAATTATCCACTATCCTGGACAGCTCCCCTCCAATCAGATGAACTTATGCAAATTATAACCCACCAATGAACCTCAACCCCGGCATCACTGTCTACCTCCTCTCCCCACAGTTTAAAAACACACAGTGTTTGGCCCTAAAAAAGGTCATACATACCGAACCTTGGGCCCACTGTACCATTGCATCCCTATAACCTATGTATAATTGAATATATTTTACACACTCACTGGTGGCCCTCCCTTGAAAAACAAACAAAAAATAAATAAATACTGTTCAAACTACAATAACACAGTGTGGAATTGTATTGTTTGAGATAGATATGATTTTAACATTTATAGCGTTTGATTTAAGTTAAGAAAGGAATAAGAAGTAAGACATATAATAAATGAATAAATACAATAAAGTAACATATATACACATCCATCAACAGTGTTAACATGGAGTAGCACTATGTTAACTTTTAGCCCAATGTGGGTAAATGGCGGTTACATAAATAAGTATTGGATATTGATTTAGTAGAAATGTGTTGATGTGAGGGTTAGATTTAGGGTTAGGGTTAGCTGCTCTATGGGGTAGAACAGCAAGTAAGCATGTGATACATGGTAGCAGGTAATAGAAAACAAGAAACCCTCTCTTGTTATTGTTCTTTCCGCATAGAGAGGCGTCTGCGAGAGGCTGTCCAGTTTGGCGTGGAGGGCAGCAGTGTGTTCCTGGAATGCCAGCCTTCATCTCCGCACGCCACGGTGAAGTGGCTTTTTCAGAGGGATGGTAGGAGGAAATTGGTAAGGATTCACCCCTCGATTCATACCGTTGCCGAGACGTTCTAAAAGCCTCCATCCAGATTTCTAATCAGCCAGAGAAAATCATCATCCAAGGCGAGAGACGTTTATTCAGGGTTCTTACCAGGTCCTTGAGGTGCTTGAAAAACTTGAAAACAGGCGGAAAATGTCCAGCATAGTTGGAAATAGACACTTATAATAGTAGATGACAATCAGATTAATAATAGATATATAGATATAAAATATATTACATTACATTACATTTAGCAGACGCTTTTATCCAAAGCCACTTACAATTATTCCAACACAGACGGACGCAGCAGCCATCAGGAGCAATGAGGGATTAAGTGTCTTGCTCAGGGACACTACAGCATGCTAGCAGGAGGAGCCTGGGATCAAACCAGCAACCTTTAGATTACTAGACGACCAGCTCTACCTCCTGAGCTACTGTCCCCGTCATTAATTATATACTAATATAATTAATAGACGATGAGACTAAGATGATTTTATATTTTCATGTGTCAATAGTTGTTTGTCTGAAGTCCTTGAAAATTAAAAGGTAGTGCTTGAAAAGAACTTAAAAGTCCTTGGATTTCATTTTGCAATGCCAGAATGAACCCTGTTTATTTGTAAAACACACACACACGTTTACATTTTGTAATACAGGTTTTGTTTTTAAATGAATGGAATGTTACAAAGAAAAAAGCTGATTCATAAAATTGAAGGCAAAGTTTTAATTTGAAAAAAAAAAAAAAAAGCGTATCTACGTCTCTAATTAAGACATAAGACAAAAATCTTCAAGCCACACATTATGGTTATGGCTTTGTCATTGCATTATATATAATTTTAATCATGAATTTCAACTGATTAGCACAATACATTTAATAAATACATGCTTAATTATAGAATATTTTAGTACCTAATTTTGATCCTTTATTGTTAATTTTTCACCATGCTGAAGAAGGGAGAATCATGGGAAATGATTGCTCACTTCAAAAGTGATTTGTAAAAACATAACCAAATGCTGACATCTAGTGGTGGCGTCATGCATCTAATTTTGTAGCTAGATCTATAGATATTTGTTAATTAATCCCCACAAGGGATTTTCTTTGTTGTAGGATCCAGAGGTAATAAACCAAAAAAATGTAAAAAGTAGAACAAAATAACAACAAGAGAAAACTTTGAATATTAATAAAAAAAAAAATAAGAGGGAATTTAATATATATTATATGTTAGAAGAGCGGCAATGTTACTATTCAGCAAGTATGTCATTGTGAGCAATATACGCCCATGTTAAAACTACAATCTGTTCTCCTCCTCAAGCTCCACCGGGACCAGGAGGTCCTGAAGACGGGCCGCGGGGTCCTGCTGAAGGCCCTGACGCCAGCCGACAGTGGGGCATACCACTGCTTCGCCACAGAGAACAACTACAAGCATGCGGTGGCCCGCATCTCCCTTCGTGTCCTCGACAGGGAGATCGTGGAGGCCCTCACGTCCCTGGACGCATCCCCGGCCAGCGAGGAGGGACCATGGGGCCCCCGCCATCACCGACATGACACACGCGACATGCCCCGAGAACTGCCCGTCCTCCCGCCACAGGTCCCGGTCCATCCCGAGATCCGTCTCATCAGCCAGTACTGCGAGGCCTACATGCAGGGGCTCCGCCCGGACCCGCAGACCAAACTCACCAGCCGCAGACACGCTGAGGGGCCCCCTGAGGAAGTGGCAGAGTTGGATGTGAGTGCACCCACAAGCCACAAGTCTTTGGGCTTTTGAAAGCCCCATGGGGAAGCTATTGTGTATTTCAATTCTGCTGTTATTCCCAGTTATTTTTATTTTTTTCGTTATTTTTTTTAATGCCAAACCATGGAAGGCGATCAAATCGTTTATCCAAAGAAAAACAGCCACACCACAAGGTTAAAGTAAAGTGCATGTCACTAGTCAAATCGGCTTGTCTTTCAGAGTTTTATTTCCCTTTTGCTTATAGGGATACTGCAGTTATTTATTTACAGTATTTACAGTATTAGCCAAATTGGGGCATTAGAAAAATAACCCACTTATACATCAGGAGTCTCAAACTATAGGCCCAGGGGCCACATGGGTGACATTTTAATGTGGTGATAATATATTGATAAAGATGGCCTGCAAATGATTATTTTTAAAATCACAATGCTTAGTTAATCCACACAATTTTACCTTATTTTTTAAAAATATGAAACAAATATGAATAAATATATCATGGGAGCGATTTTTTTGAAAAAGACAACCTGTCCAGTGGCCCAAAGGTCATTTGAATTTGAGACTACTGTTTCATACATGATCTGACCGTCCCAGGCTGGTTATCAATGAAACTGAATGAAGGCATTCTGGGAGGCTGAGTTACCTCTATGTTGGGGTACACGTGTATGTACCCACCCACATGCCTCATCCAAGCACAAAAGAGGTTAATCCTAACCCAAAATATTGATTTCTAGGGGACATGCATAGGTCCGTTCAGCCAATGAGCCAACCAATGATTGTCATAGCGGCACCATGACACATAGCAATGTCATAACGGGAAAAGATCGACTTTTCATTATTGTATTGGCAGTATCTTTAGGGGGTGCTAAAACTGTTCCACTGCAAAATGGCTTTTAGCATTCACTTTTCATTTTTCAAGTCATTAGGATGGAGCATGCTTTCTCCTGGCATTTCAAATAATTAAACTGACGTCTGCAATTTCACAAGGCATCAGAATTTTACCAAACTCACTGATATCTGAAGCGTCACCAAAGTTTTAGTATTTGTTAGATGTTTTTTTTTGCATTGTTTTGTTTTTATCTGTAGGAGTAACATTGGCTTAGTCGGCTTGTTAATACCTTACACCAGCTTTCAGGTCAGTGGACGACAGATAAAATGTGGGACCAAACACTATTCCATTCTTTCAAAAAAATAAAATAATAATAATAATATGACCATGTATTGGAAAGATTTAAATTAATGCAATGCAGCTATGAGACACAAGACTTCCCCAACTCACTTTAATACAAATGTAGGGAACAGATAGAACCAGAATTGAACTTCACATCTGGCGGTTGTACTGTGGTTTTATTTTGAGAATGAACTCTCATTCATTAGGATATTGTGCTAATGTAGGGGGATGGTAGCTCAGGAGGTAGAGCTGGTCATCTAGTAATCTAAAGGTTGCTGGTTCGATCCCTCCTGCTAGCATGCTGTAGTGTCCTTGAGCAAGACACTTAACCCCTAATTGCTCCTGATGGCTGCGTCCGTCGCTATTTGAATAATTGTAAGTCGCTTTGGATAAAAGCGTCTGCTAAATGTAATGACTCTGACTCTAATGACTCTTTCTTTTTGTGTGTATGGGACAGAGCCTGTATGTTATTTTATATGCAATACTCCAGTAACTGTTCCGTGCTCCATTTGGTCTTCTGCCACTGTTCTGTCCCATGAAAAAAAAATTAAATAATATTGAGACTGTATATATTTCTGTAATTTAAGCACTTTGGTGGTGGGAATGTTTAGGGATATAGGCTGTCCAAACCAAGGAATGTCATTTGGAGAGACCCGTTTTACGTTGGCCTACAAGATGAATGGGCTGAAACTAGAGAGAATTACCTCTGTTTACCATCTCGATGGAATACAATGTTGTAGCTTTAAAGGATAGGTTTGCTTTTTTTCCAGGCCATTCCTTATTAAAATGCTGGTTCTCATCATTTATAACGGTTTATATCACACATAACACTTTACGATTGAGAAACGTACCACTCTGCTGCAGGTTCTCACCATGCTTAAATGCAGTCCAATGGGGCAGATATTTAAGCCTTAAAAAAAAACAAATAAAAAAATTACTATGACAAAGCTCTGACATGAAATTTTAGCATGTAACATGAAATATATGATGACATGTAACCCCTACCATGTAATGTGTACACAAATTATGAGTTAATACAGAGTTATGAATTATTTTTTTGTTAATTCCCGCACCTGAGAAAAATGAGACATGTTCATGTTTCATGAAGCAAAATTCTATAATCATTTTCTTCTTTTGGGAGGTTTTTTTTGTTTATTGTGAATTTATTTAATGTGTTGCTGTGTTTGTGGTAGGTTTTGCCCTTGTTGTAAATATTTTATTACTTAAAATACTTTTCTTAGTTATTTTTTCCAGAAAACAAAGTATACTGCAAAAAAACAATATCTCAAAAAGTCATACATTTCAGCAGTGCTCAATTTGTAAATCAGGAGGTGCCGGAACACAGACAGGCTGCTGATCGGGTGGGTCAGGGGGAGGTCAGAGATCGTATGCATAGAGTGGGTGGGTGGACCGAGGCTACATCTACACTAAAAACACAGGGGCAGATTCACAAAAGGATTGTGCGGCTTTTGCGCAAATAACAAAAAAAGCAAGGAACGTGGTTACGTCTCATTAGAACCGGTATGTCATAAACATGTCGTGGTTTAAGTTTCCACATACGGAGCAGAAATTTCTGAAAAACCAACCAAATTTGACCCAAAACACAGACGTCATCGAGGTCATCATAAATCATCAAATGCCAAAATGTACAACAGGGCTAAAAGTATCTGGAACACATCAATGACATTAGCTACGAACACGGTTGAGTTGTTGCTTAAAGTCACAATCTACTCGTGGTTTAAGTTTCATCCAGATCGATCAACATACGGAGCAGAAATTTGTGAAATACCGACCAAATCTAACTCAAACTATTCAGGTGGTTGTGCTTGACCGACACCCCACTGTTCATACATAAATTGAACGAGATGAGATTTACAGTAAGACACTTTCTTGACGTCATCATGCTGTGTATAAATATGCAGGTTCTGGTTCAGAATGTACATTGGCACCGTGTCAAGTGAGCGGTGTAGACTTTGTCGCTTTGTAGTGGATAGAGATTACAAACAGGGTGTTTGTGTGTATGTTTATGTATCTTCTTACGTGGTAGATGTCTGTGGATCTGTTCGTTGCTTTTAAGAAACTTAACGTATATACAGTTTCCTACAGCTAAACAGGTTTTAAGTATTGAAAAATTCTTCCATGCCAAATTAATGTTAAAGTTCCATAAATGTTGTCTGCATTACAATACAGACAAGTAGTCTATTAAACTAAATTTTCCAATTGTAGATTATTAACAGAAAAAATACAATGAAGTTATAATTAACATGTATTTATTATAATTGTTATGCAAAGTAATTACAAAGTTTGTTTATGTTAATGTTCCAGATGCCGAAAAATAGCCGAAAGACAATAAAGAAGCAATTGTGCAAAAATCCAGTTCTCGAGGTCAGTCACAATATTATAAAAAGAAAAAAAAAAATGTACTAAAGAAAGTTATTGTGGAAAAAAATACTAATGAGAAATGTTCAATATAAGTGTGAATTCGCCATATCTGTCTGTGTTCGGGGCTCATTTTATCAGGATAATTTACAGTTTGGAGACTCAATGTTTGTTGCATAAAGGGAAATAATCTTTATCGGGATATGAACAAGTCTGGTAGAATAAATGATAATGTATCAGAATTGTTTTTGTTGGGGTTTTTATCGTGGCTGGTGACTTTAATCACGCCAATTTAAAGAAAGTACTTCCAAGGGGTTAGGGGTTAGGGTTAGGGTTAGGGACCACCAGTCATTGTTGTTTTCAGCCATTGTTGTCCAGCCTACATCCCCATCAGCAGAAAGCAGAGACCCACTACCAGAATTATTAAAACTTGGCTAGAGGGTGCAACCTTACAACTGCAGGGCTGCTTTCAGAGCACAGACTGGAGTCTATTTTATGACCAGGACCTAGAAGGGTACACTGCAGCAGTACTCTTTTACATCAGATGTTGTGTGGAGTGTGTCACCATCAACAAGCGCATCCGTGTCTTTCCGAACAGAAAACCATGGATGACAAAGGAGGTTCAGCGTCTTCTGAAGGAGCGGGACTTGGCCCACAAATCTGACAACAAAGAACTGTACAGCGCTGCCAGGCACAACCTTAAGCGGGGCATTAGTTCAGCCAAAATATACTACAAGGAGAAGCTCGAGGACCATTTGACTCCCAGGGATACAGCACGCATGTGGCAGGGAATACAGCACTTAACAAACTTCAGGGGCAGCAGGGACCCACCGACAGCTGTTAATACATCATTGACAGAGGAGCTCAACCAATTTTTTTGCCCGATTCAAGAGAGGTCCGGATGAAAGAACCTCTCTCCAACTGGACCCTGCTGACCAGCTACTCACTCTCCAGTTGGAGGAGGTACAGCAGGCCCTGAGAACTGTTAATGCTAGTAAGGCCGCTGGCCCTGGGACTGTGCTCACCAGCTTGCTGGGGTATTTACAGACATTTTTAACCTTTCCCTAGCACACTACACAATGCCAGCCTGCCTGAAAACCACTACCATCATCTCGGTCCCCAAGCAGTCAAACATCATCTCCCACAATAACTACAGGCCCGTTGCTCTTACATCTGTAGTCTCCAAGTACTTTGAAAGACTGGTCCTAGGTCACCTTAAATCGCCCCCCCCCCCTCACTTGACCCATACCAGTATGCATATGGGGCCAATAGATCTACAGAGGATGCCATAAACACTGTCCTCCATGCTGCACGACAACACCTAGAGAAGAAGGGGTCATATGTCAGAATGCTTTTTGTTGATTAGAGCTCAGCTTTGAATACCATCATACCCAGAAAGCTGGCCACAAAAATGCTGGACCTTGGCCTCAGCAGTCAACTGTGTCTATGGATACTGGACAATCTCAGTGAACGCCCACAGACAGTGAGAGAGGGTGCCTAGTTTTAAGTTTCTGGGGGTCAACATTAGTGAGGATCTTAAATGGACTGTGAACTCTGGTGCAGTTGTAAAAAAGGCTCAACAGAGACTTTACTTTCTCAGAACACTGAGGAAGGCCCATCTGTCTGCAAAACTGCTGGAGTCTTTCTACCGCTGTTTGGTAGAAAGCATACTGACTTACTGCGTAACTGTTTGGTTTGGGAACTGTTCAGCAGCTGACAGAACAGCTCTCCAGAGGGTGATTAAAAACTGCCCAGGGTATCATTGGTCTCCCCCTGCCCCCTCTGGAGAACATTTACCAGTCCAGATGCTGCAGCAGGACCTGTAACATTGTGAAAGACATTACACACCCTTGTCACCACTTGTTCACGCTGCTGCCCTGAGGAAAACGGTATAGGTCACTAAAGACAGGCACTGCCAGATTCAGGAACAGTTTTTATCCAACAGCAATCGTTGAACTGAACTACGTTCAACTCTGCCAACCCCCCCGTGACATCATAACAAATCAGTGTCACTATAGACGGAATGCCATAGCCACTTTTTTAATCTGCCATAAGCCACTTTATATCTGTACTTGTCTTTTTATATTATGGTTGTGTGTGTGTGTGGGTGCGTGGTGCGGGTTATGGGGAGGGAGGGTGGGAGAGAGTGTAAATTTATGTAAATTTTAACTCTAAGGGTGGGTTTTGGGGAGGGAGGGAGTGTAAAAAGCATGTGAATGTTTGTAGTTCTTTGGAATGGGGAGACACCATAATTTTGTTGTATGTGCCACATGCAATGACAATAAAGGCATTCTGATTCTGATTCTGATCAGGAAGAGAGGAACATAATTGCCCACAAGATGAGCTATGTTTAATACAACATTCCAAATAACATATGCTGAGCCGTATACTGGCTGCATTGGTGTAGCTCAATATGAAACGTTGTATAATATAGCTATGCCAATTGATAGAACACTTAGGAAATCACTGTTACATAATAATGATGGATGTTTATTAACTATTTCTGGTAATGCATGTACAATTATCAAGCAGGGATTGTGGTATGCAATTGTTGATTCACATTCAAGGAACAAAATTGGGCTGCATGAGTATGATTCACCGAGTAGTTCTGTAGCCTACTACAACAACAATAAATCTGTCTTTCGTCATTTCTGTAATAATAATTCATCCTGCCAAACTCAACCGATATTTGAAATCACCAGACTACAGACAGATGTTATTGACACGCAACGACAACACAAGTAACTGAATACTGCAAACCATCCAGTGGCAAAAACATATACGAAAGACATGGATTCCACCGCACAGAATTTCAACATAAACATAATCATTCAAATTTTATGCCAGCAACTGTAACAAAAACTGTGACAATATAAGAACTCACTCTTTTACTGTCACTACTGGCCATACTGAATTTTTTTTGGATATTGAAGAAATGCACAATAAATTATCAATAGTAAAGATGCTGAAACTAAATACAGGGTGTCATGAAGAACCACAACAAACAAATTATTTTTATACCCTTATCAGTCGCACAACAGGGAATTTTCTCTGCATTTACCCATCCTAGCATCTAGGAGCAGTGGGCTGCCATGTAGAGGCGAGCAGTTAGGGGGTTAAGGGACTAGGAGACATCAACACACTACCAGGAGGAGCCTGGGATCGAACCAGCAACCTTCTGCTTAGTAGACGACCTACAAATTACTAAAAAACAATAACAAAAATTTGTTAATACTTCAAATAATGCTGACAGCACTAAAGATGAAACAAATATAAATTCAACTAATGAAATGATAGTCGATGAATCTGACAATACAAACTTACAATTCCTCCCTTTGACAATATATCAACATAATAAACTTTGTTTAAAATGGAATGTTACAGAAATTAAAGGGTAGCTTTATTCTGCAATTTGTCAATCGGTGGTCTTAAATAAAGAGGCAGACAGACGTTGGTTTTAATTTGTACAAGGGTCGGATCAGAGATGTGCTAAGGAGCAGCTCTCTGAGTTGAACGGTGTATTGTGGGAAGTCAAAAACAATATATAGTCAGTTTGGCGTTACTGCTCATTGGTGAACTATGTGACGAATGTTGTTCTCGCTCCCTGTAGCTGCGTCAAGTTGAGACCTGAACAATGACCGCTGCTTCTGGGACTGGGGCTTGGGAATGTCTGTGGGACGCGGTGAGGCCTAAATACTGATATCTGCTTCCGGACTCCAAGGCTTGGATGTCTGTGGAAATTATGTGAATAATGGAAAATATGTGACTGGGGTTCTATGAAGTTGTGTTCATCATTATGTGTGTGCATATACTACATTTATATGATTAGATAGATGTATATATGTATATATAGTGTGACATTATTTTGTTACATTCCACCCTTTTAATCATATAAACATAAGGACAATAATAAAAAAATACTAAAACATGAAATGTGAAACATCACAGCAACAAAAAAACACAACAAAAGCAAGACAGAGAGAAACCTCAAACCAAACCAACAACAATAGGTACATGTAAATGTATACTAAGAATAAAGCGGGAACAAATACAATAAAACATATGATCGTTACACGAGAAATAAACGGAATGTCAACAAATAACACGTTGCCAATGTTATCAGAAAAAAACTAGCCCTTGACGTCCGGTAAAACCCAGTGGGAAACCCAGGAAGTCCTTTTGATTGGAGGGGCGAAGGAAAAAGATGACCATATAACAAGATGGGAAGTGGCCAGGCTAGAGGGGGATCGGACCGGAAGGGAGTGGAGTCCAAGGGTCATCTGGTGGAGTGTTGAGTTCTTCACCTCCTCCACATGTAACTCAGAGGAGCTCCATGCTTATAGTGGACTTGTCTTGTAGAGCGACCATGGACCGCAGTCCACAGCCAGATCCCCATTTCCAACTTGGCCAGGGGTGAGGGCATATCTAAGGAGGGAAGCACAGAAGAAAATTCAGGTTGCGCCAAAAACGCCATTTGCTGCACACACCACCGCCTTCAAAATCATAACACGGATGATTGTAGCAAGCTCGTCATAAATTCTGAAGGGCGGGTAGATGTGCGTAGTGAGAGGGGCCCCTTATGATAAGACCTTTTCTTTGACGAGTCCAGATGTTCGAAGCTCCTAACAAGCTCTGTGAGAGAGTTTTTTGTTCATCCATTCTTAGACTCACCACCCCTTGGAGATTGAACCTCTCCACATAAGGTACTGAATAAAAGAGGCTTCAAAGAAATGCAGAATAAAACAAATAACAACGAAATGCAGAAACCCTTAACAAAATGAAAAACACATCCCAAAACCACACAAAATCAGATGAACGTTAGAATGAAACATATAATGATCATTATAATAAATGCCTAAAATGATTATCTAATAAACTCTTAAAATGATTGATGTTATAATAAATGCTCAGTAAAATATCAGTGGTGCTAATTCATGAAGATTCAAATCAACATTTCACAACCTGTGTGGGATACAAACTCAGTATCAAGTATAAAATAGTAAATTACAGGCGGGAGTCATCATTAGAGGTGTCACAAACCTAATATATATATATATATATATATATATATATATAAATATATATATATATATATATATTCCTGAGCAAACCTGAAAAACATCAACACTACAAATTCACGAAGATTCAATGTAGTGCGTCATGTGTGGTTCTACACTCGGGTGTCCTGTGAGGAGGTGGTGTCGAAATTGTCGTCAGGGTCTGCATAAGGGGAAGACCAACATTCCAGAGGGGGCTCAGGGTCATCAAAAGGGATGGCAACAAAGGTCTCAACAATTTGGGTGGTCAAGCGGTGTAGTAATGGTATTATACAAACCAAACACTGCATAGAAAAACGAGGACAGTGACTAAAGCGGTGGCACTATGAGTGAGCCAGTGACGCCAATTCATGAGAAACCACCAGAACCCACTCTGAGTGTCACTGACCTCCTCCTTAAGAGTGAAGTTGCGCAATTGGGTAAGCCTATGTAAAGCTTGGTCTATGACATGGCCGTCCGCGTCGTTGTCGAGGACAAAAGTACAACAAGCTTCCCACTGCTGTAAGCTGGTCTAGCACCATATGGTTTTGTAGGGACAATAGGCGGAGCGTGCAAAGTTCTTGTGTCGTGGCGTTGGTTATGAGGAGAGATTCGTTCATAAAGGCGGTGAATTGATAATGTAAAGTTTCAATGCGGAGCATAGTTTTACCAACCCCGGTCAAAGGAAAGAGCGAAAGTAGGACCTTTTGGCCCACCGTCATGGCCCATTTGTGATCCTCTTGGACATCTCAGCCCCAAACGGGGTCATGGGGCTGAAGGTGGGTGGTGCGTGCTTAGTGCGAGTGGCGTGGACGTCAACAGTGTTGTTGAAAACTGCGACGATAAAGGTGTGATTGGTCGGGGTGCAATGCCATTCCAGCCAACTGGGAGATGGGTGTATGCATTATGGCCACATAACCAGAAAACACCGTTTAGTAGACGAGTGCCGTTAAGGCCGGGAGCTGAGTCAGTGCTATGTGTCGTACTGCCGGGAACATATTTTATTAACTGTGGTTGGGGCTGTTTTATTCTCAGGATGGTAGAGTATGTGAAGAAAAGTATGATCATGGACAATGTATATGGACAACAACAATTATAGCAATGGTGAGTAGGAAACAAACAGTGCCACCTAGGCCACAACACCCTGTAAGGCGGAAAAGGTGCCATGGCTGCCGGTGTGGTTGATGTGGTTCCATTGGTTGTGGGGTGATAGGTGATAGGACCCCATTATCTTTTAGCGGTTGAGCATAATTCCACAGTAATGTACAATTAATAATAGTATGAATGCTAGGGTTCCTGTGACTCCGCAGAGTCGTTTAAATGGGTTAAATGGATGCCATGTGCTTTGCCGGCTCACGGTTTCTGCTGGGTGTAGTCACTGGGTGTGAGTACTTTTGGCAGTGGCATTGTCTTCCTCGGTGGATGCAGCGTTGATGGCAGGGATGTGGGTGAGCTGGGAGACTGTTCTGGTGGTTCAGTTGGTTCCGTTGGGGTCAGTTGGGTTCAGTTGGGTTCAGTAGTTGTTATATATGCATTTTAGTTTATAATCAGCACTATTGTCTGTCACACACACATTCACACGTCATGAGCAAAGCGCATGCAGTTGGAATCTCTTCCAGAAACTTCTCTCAGTACGCACCAACCCTCTAGCCGCTCACTTCCTCCAATCTCCGTTCATGACTTTTAACAGTCCATTTCTCATCAACTTTTCCATGTCGTTCTATTTCCCTCAAAATACAATAATATTTCTGTCATCTTTATCCCAACAGCATTGAAACAACATTAATTTCAGCAATAATGCTGCAACACAAAATATAGTGCACACAAGTAAACAGACATTCTACATCTACTAAAGTCTTACCACGTCCCAGACAGTCAACACTAATGCAGATTTTCAAAATGGCTCTGCGCACCTTAGTTCCTATGGGCCCAATGGACTGGTCGAGTCGTGGGTCATGCGATGGTCTGCGGTTCAGACCATACAATAAACCTTCATACTCGAACAGATTCCGTTTACACACAAAACACAACAATAATTCATATGTATGTGACAAATAATCTCTTGAACTTGAACTTGAACACTTAACACACAGATTCTATTCTCTGCACAGGAATATTGCCACTGTATCTGCATTTTTACTGTATGGTTGGCTGGTTCTGAAAAGGTGGGGGCTTTTGGTTCTGTGACAATTCCGCTGCTGGAAGATTGTTGATAAAACAAACTCTGTGAATGGTGCTAGTGAGCAGATAACAGTTGGCTCTGCACTCTTGGTTGGAAGGAGAAATATGGATTAGACAATACAGAATACAGAATTATTTAGCGCTTAATAAAACTGGAATAAAAGAACAAAGAATAAACCATGGCCTGTACTCACCATATTCTATGAATTGTATCACTATAGCTAGAGAGCTATGATATCCTCTTGTGTTCCTCTGACCTGGACACATGCCACAAAGACTCACAAACTTTGTTGACTCTTTTGGCACAACGAGGGCATAGTTAAAAGACTGTGGACTTGAGAGTTCTTGCTTGATTGTGTATAATTAGCATTTATTTTATATACTGAGGTGCAAGGCCATTTATAGCTTTATTTACAAGTAGCAGAATTTTAAAATCAATTATAGTTTTAACAGGGAGCCAATGTAGAGATCTAAGAACAGGTGTGATGTGTTCAATCTTTTATTTTTGACGTCAGTGGGGGCGAGTAGTGTGGCTTGATTGAGTGGGGAACAGCGTTTGATTTTTATGTTTGGCATGTCAAGCAGACGCACATGTCTGCTTGACACAAAAACTTTGTAAATCTTTGTGATGTCATTTGTTTTGGTTTAGTTTGTAGGATCAGTTCTAATTTAGAAGAAAGATATGCCACCGGGCGGAGTCTTCCCCCATGGGGTTGACACAGCACCGATAGCACATATTCAAGATTCAAGAGGTTTATTCGTCACATACATAAACATACTTTCATACATATATGCAGTGAAATGTAATGCAACGCACCCGGTGATTATACACAATATGTCCTAGACAGAACACAGTAGCTACCTAAGAAAATTTCTTTCTACTAGACTAACTGATTCTGATTCCTAAAACGTAATATAGTAAGTCGAATACTTATAGAATAAAATAAAAATATATAGAATAAAATAAAATAAAACTTCCTGCTACTACACCTCCTGGGGTATAAGTCCTGCAGTGAGGGGAGGGTAGTTCCAGTGGTACGTTCAGCTGAACGCACCACCCTCTGCAGGGCCCGCCTGTCCTGAGCAGTACAGTCCCCAAACCAGGCAGTGATGTTGCCTGTCAGGATGCTCTCCACCGCTCCACAGTAGAAGGACTTGAGGATCCTCACCAAGACCCGGAATTTCCTCAGCTGCCTGAGGTGGTAAAAACGCTGCCTCGTCTTCCTCACCAGTGTCTGTTTGAAAAGTCCATGTTGAGTCCGCTGTGTTGTGGACTCCAAGGTACTTGAAGCTGCTCACCCTATCAACAGAAGTCCCATTAATCACCAAGGGCGTGTGCGTCCTCGATTGTAATCCTCGCCTAAAGTCCACAATCAGCTCCTTAGTTTTGCTGACGTTCAGGTGGAGGCGGTTGTCCTGGCACCAGAGTGACAAGTCAGCCACCTCCTCGCGGTAGGCCTTCTCATCGCAGTCGGTGATCAGGCCCACGACAACGGTGTCGTCGGTAACTTGATGATGGTGTTGGAGCTGGACCTGGCCACACAGTCATGTGTGTACAGGGAGTACAGTAGGGGGCTAAGGATGCAACCCTGGGGGGATCCTGTATTCATGGTGAGGACGCTTGACGTGTGCTTTCCCACCCTGACCACCTGGGGGTGGGCTGTGAGGAAGTCCAGGATCCAGACACACAGCGGAGCATTCAGTCCGAGCTCCTTCAGCTTGACAGCCAGTCTGGTGGGGACTATGGTGTTGAAGGCTGAACTGTAATCGATGGACAGCATTCTCACATAGGCCCCCTTCTGGCCATCCAGATGCGTGAGTGTGGTGTGCAGTACCTGGGAAACCGCGTCATCCGTGGATCTGTTCTCCCGGTACGCGAACTGCAACGGGTCCAAGGTGCGGGGGAGGGAGCCGCAGATGTAATCCTTAATCAACCTCTCGAAACACTTCATGACCACCGAGGTGAGGCCCACCGGATGATAGTCATTCAGGCAGGCAGGAGAGGCGATCTTCGGGACAGGAACGACGGTGGACCTCTTGAAGCAGGATGGGACCACTGATTCAGCCAGGGAGATGTTGAATATTGTGGTGAACACCGGGGCGAGCTGGTTAGCACAGGTCTTCAGTACTCGCCCAGATATGCCGTCTGGGCCCACAGCTTTCCTGGTGTTCACCCGCATCAGAGCCCTCCTGACCTCGTGCATGGACACTGAGAGTGCGCGCTCATCCCCAGCGGTGTAACTCCAATTAGCCGGCGAGCTAGTGGTGTTATTGCCAGACTCGAACCGCGCATAAAAGGAGTTCAGTTCGTTGGCTAGGGAGGTGTCCACACTCGTGGCTGGGGAGGGGCTGCTCTTGTAGTTCGTGATCGTCCGCAGCCCCTCCCACAAGCGTCTTGTGTCCCCCGGCTCCATCTGTAGCTCCACGGTCTCTCTGTACGCCTGTTTAGCATCCTTTACCGCCCTCCGCAGATTGTACGATGCCGCTTTGTAATCGTCCATATTTCCAGATACAAGGCCGTCGTTGTAAGCGGCCGTGCGAGCATTCAGAGCGCAGCGGATGGATTTATCAAGCCACGGTTTCTGGTTTGGAAATATCCAAAATTTCACCATGGCAATGATGCTTTCTGCTATGTGGTGGGATATAAACGGCTGTAATGATGACCGTGCTAAATTCCCGGGGGAAATAAAATGGACAGCATAGGATGGTCAGCTGTTCCAGGTTCGGCGAGCAGGAGTGGGAGAGAAACTTGGTGTTTTCGGGGTTACACCAGCGGTTGTTTTCCATGAGGCAGAAGCCTCCACCTTTGGATTTCCCGACTCCCCCGTTCTGTCGCCGTGGAACACGGAGAAGGACTCGGCTGGACGGATGGCTTCATCCGGCACCAGTGGGTTCAACCATGTTTCCGTCAGACAGAGGACGCAACAGTTCCTCGTTTCTCGCTGGAATTTAATCCTCGCTTGAAGTTCATCCATCTTGTTCTCCAGGGATTGGACGTTGGCAAGAAGGATGCTTGGCAGAGGTGGACGGTAAGGTTGCGTCCTCATTCTGACCCAAATGCTGCCTCGTTTACCTCGGTGCTTCCTCCCTGGCCCCGCTTGTGGAACAGCGGGTCCATTTTGTTGTGTTGAGAGTGTTCCCGCATAGGATTTCTGCCGGCCACTCAGGTTCCACGGATAAAATGTCCCAAAGTTGTTAGTTTAGGGAAATTTTTATATCCATGAGTGCATCGCGGTCGTATGAGGTAACTGCCGATGCTTTTTTGGCGTACATTATGATAAAAACGGAAAAAAATACAAAAATGTGCAAAAGTCAACCGGAGCGCCGGCGCAGGCAACCGCAGGGGGCGGCGCCACAATCGCCTTGCGTTCATTGAAGAGACGCACACGCTCACCATGTGGCCCCCTTCGGTGGGGGGCGGTCTCCTGTCATTACATCGGGCTCCCGGGGCACCTGTCCTCTGGCGCTCTCGGTATGCGGTGCGCTCGTCGCTGAGGGCTCGGGCTGTGGGTGGGGGTGCCGTCTGCCGCCCTCTGTTCTGTGGTCCACATGCTCAGTGGCTAGGGACTGACCAGGGGCCTGATGAGGGCGCAGAGCTGCCCGGCATGGCGGAAGCGCATGGTGGACTGCTCTGCGCCTGTGGCTAATCGCTGTAGGTTGGTTGCCACCAGGTATGGGAGGTGGGCGTGCTAGGGCACGGTCGGGTCAGGTGGGAGGGGGTCTGCATGGTTGCTCCTAGGCCTGCTGCGCCCCTGGATCGATCCAGTCACGATTCGCCTATCTCTCTCACTGCCAAAACTCATACTCAGCACATACACCACACAATAGGCTGAAGGCTTGCGGGATGGGCGCGGTGCAAGTTATGTGGGTGGAGATGCGGTGGGCAGCTGCCATCTTGACTGTCACACTCCTAACCAAGCAGGCTTCTCGTTCGTGTCGTGGTAATTGTATTAAAGGATCGTGAACAAATTCTTTGTTGCGTGTA